>NW_024081615.1:165567-378452 GCF_003009895.1 Hyaena hyaena | reverse complement strand
CTATTTCAAGAGATTAGAAAAAGCACAAGTCCAAAATCTAACAGCTCACCTAAAGGAACTAGAGGCAGAGCAACAAGAACGCCCTAAACCCAGTAGAAGAAGAGAAATAGTGAAAATTAGAGCAGAAATAAACAACATAGAGACCAAAGAAACAATTGAACAGATCAATGAAACCAAGAGTTGGTTTTTTGAAAAATTAAACAAAATTGACAAGCCTCTAGCCAGACTTATCTTCTTTATTTTCAAAACACATTCTATGGGTTTCATTGGACTTAGTAATAGACTGAAGTCAAAGACTGTAACTAATTCATCTTTATGCTTTTCCAAGTTTCTGTCATAAGCTTGACACTTTCTAAGCAACAATAGGTGCATTTTGATTTAAGATTAATTCAGGTACTAATAATATGGATTCTCATAGTTAAGGAAGTTTTCAGTAAAGAAAAATGGATTCATTTATGTATTATTTATTTATTTTGAATGTTTATTTATTTTAGAGAGAGAGAAGGTATATATATGCACACAATCGGGGGAGGAGCAGAGTGAGAGGGAGAGAGAGAGAATACAAAGCAGGCTCTGTGCTGCCATCACAGAGCCTGATGTGGGGATCAGTCTCATGATAGGTGAGATCATTACCTGAGCTGAAATCAAGAGTTGGACGCTTAACCCACTGACCCACCCAGGTGCCCCAAAGAAGACATTGTTTAGATGGCCCTGTAAGCATTGCTAAGTGTCAGATCCTAGGTCATAAACTACTGAATATGTATGATAGAAAAATTTTATGGATCATATCTGCTAGAATAATAGGTGATGAAATTGGGTAGATAAATTGGGGCCAGATTATGTAGAACCTTGAATTTCAAGCAAAGAATTAGGGTCTTGATTCAGTGAGCCATGGGGAGATGCTGCAGGTTCCCACACAGGAAAGCAACATGATGAGAATGGTATTTTTAGAAGATGTATCCTCGTTGGGCATCGAAGAGATCAAAGCGGGGATAGTCTGGAGGCAAAGAAACCGGAGTGATTATACAAGTGGGCCAGTATGGCTGGAACATATGCCAAGTTCTTGTTTAGTCTCTTCTTCCTTAGTTTTACTCTGGATTTCATTTTCACAGCAAATACAGGCATTTTATTCAAGGTATTCATTTTCTAACTCATTCCTGAGCTTATAAAAAATCATAAACTTAAATATGACTTGATGTATCCTTCATCAGAAACATTAAATATTTCTTCATTAGATGAAGCTATAAATGTCTTTTTAAATTTCAAATCCAAACAGTCAATAAACAAGTTTTAAACAAATACTGTAGGGAAGTTCTTTTGTTTTAGGCCGTAGCAAGTAGCAATTGAAAATCATAATAAAAATAACTATTATATATGTGCCAATTTTCATAAAAGAATTGTTAGCTATAGTATTTTATGTAATTATATCAATGACTTTTTAGTATTGCATTAACTCCATTTTATAGAAAAGGAAACTGATATGTTAAGGGACTAAGAGGAAATCTGACACAGAGCCTACCTGCCTTCCATTGATCACCTCAAGGAAGGCAAAGCATATACATGATGCCGTTATATCAGGGAGCTGATAGCACAAAGTACAAGTGGCTTGCCAAGAAATAGGACCTCATGGAAAAATTGATATTGTAGTTGAGGTTTGAAACTGTAACTCGTTCAGAGAACATTTGAATGGAGAAAGAAAACAACATGAATGCAAATGTGGAGGAAAGAATCATCTTATCATAGCTGGAAAGGTGTGTAAATGGTAGTGTCAAAGAAAGGCTGGGTGTTGAGCAGGCTAGAGAATTGAACTGGATAGTGAGATATGGCAAGATGGAAAAATGGGACATCAAGAAAGCCTCCAAGATGTATAAAAAGAAACCAAGTGTCTGGTCAAGCCATCCACCAGGAGCAGGAATATGGAAGGGAGAATACAAGGGAAAGAGGGCTGAGGAGGAAAGGCACAACGAATTTAGTGTTGCATATGCAGTATTCATATGCAATTATTTTTCATATGGAGTTGTCCAGTTGACAGCTGGTGATGGTAAAACACAGCAAAACAGGGAGACAAGAAGTCCCTGGAGTAATCCATTACCAAAGAGAATGCAGATATTTATGAGGGAAGCCTGGAAAAATAGCCACATCTTCAGAAAAGGGATGTTTAGAAAAAGAAATGAGTTTTACATATATGTTCAAGTATATATTCAAGTAGAGAAGGCATATATACACAAGTATAGAAGTTCAAGAAAAGACTGTGAAGCTGGTTAAAACAGAAATAAGGTGCAGTGTGTAAAAATACGGTATTCGGGTTTTCTTCTCCATCCATTTTGCAGAGAGGAAGCAAAAGGGCAGGATTTTAAATTTTGTTCCTGGTAGTATTTACAATAGTAATGACTACCCACGAAATTGAAGCTCTTTGTATATATAGGGCCAGGGATCATTGGTCAAGACTACAGTATGCCCGGTGTAAAAATGGGTCTTTGCCATGTACTCTTGACTTTAATTCTTTCAAACTCATGAGATGGTTATAATTATTTCCAAGTTGGAGAGGCAGGGGTTGAGTCCATAATACTTGTCCATTGGATGGGAGAGCTGGTGTTCAACCTCAGGTTTGCCTGACCCTAGAACATGTACTCTTACCCACTATATTGTAAAACTTCACTAAATTCATGGTTTATAGGGAAATCTTAATGCTGGAGTACAAAATGGTAATTGAATTGTGTTTCCAATTATAGTTCACATTTCACAATGCAGCAAAGATGAGCTCCTCACCAACTGAAATCACCATTGCTCAGTAACAAGGAATTAAAGATATTTAGCATATATTACAGTAATTGAATACCCCCCCATTCCATTTCTTTTTTTCTTCCTAAACCTTTTAAAGTGACTGTGGTGTGCAAGACTACATGTGTCATGTTCCAACTCTCTTCATAAGCAAACAGAAGTGAGATGTAAATTGCAAACAAACAAATAAGAAATAAGGGAGTTTTTTTTTTCTCTGGTTTTCCTCAGCCTCTGGGCAGATTTCATTTAAATATTTTACGGTACAGTCATTCCTTTCCTAGCTTTCAGATGGTGAGTGTTTTAGTCATCATCTTACAAGGCCAACATGTTTGTTGACTGAAACAGTCATAGAGAGGCCAAGAGCAATAATTCTTATCATTTTATTCTGAGGGAGTGAATCTATTTTATACCATCTTTGGATGCAATGTAAATCTCAGGGAGAATCAGAAGCTAGTCTGTGTTTAAATGAATTAACTTCATACTGAAGTAACCATGATAGTTTGGGCCATAAATTAGGCTGATTTAAAAGAATTCAACAGAACATTCCAAAAATGGTTACAGAGCCAGGAGACTTAGACTTTTACTTTTAAAGGAAGTCATTTTTAAAAACACTAGCTAATAAACTTCATCGTTTTTGTTATTGGTATAATATTATTGGTGTAGTGTATTTTAGAGCCCCAGCAATGAAAGAATACTATATGACCATTATTAGCACATGGTAGTTATCTTCCTTACTTCAGCATGTTAAAAACTTTTTCCCCTCAGTTTTTGTCAGAAGAACTGAATATATTTTCTCCTGAAAATAATGAAATATAGGAAAAGAATACTTTTATATTAGAAAAAAACTAGAATAGTAGCACACAATTTTTTTTAAATTTTAGGTGTTTTACCAAAGAGCTCTCTCTTAAAATTGAGATTGCTTTATTCAGGTCTATTAATGAAAATGTTTTTAAGCTCTCACTTGGCTATACAAGTATAGGTAAAGATATGCATTCCTGGACCTCTTTCTATGTGCTTATTTTCTATGTGATTTACATATATTACCATGTTTTCTTAATATGGGCCTGAGGGAATGGATATTTCTGCTATTCTTTCTTGATAAAGAAACTGATGTTCAGAGGGGTCACATTTTCCCCTTGTGAGTGGTCAATCAGCTTGTGATGGGGCCCAGTAAGAATTCAAACCTAGATAAGCACTGCTTAGCCAAATTATTATGCTTACTATATTATTTTAATTTTTAAAAAATTAACTTTATGGGGCGCCTGGGTGGCTCAGTCGGTTAAGTGTCCGACTTCGGCTCAGGTCATGATCTCATGGTTCGTGGGTTTGAGCCCCACATCGGGCTCTGTGCTGACAGCTAGCTCAGAGCCTGGAGCCTGCTTCAGATTCTGTGTCTGCCTCTCTCTCCTTCTGACCCTCCCCTGCTCACACTGTCTCTCTCTCCCTCTCTCTCTGTCTCTCTGTCTCTCTCAGAAATAAATAAAACATTTAAAAACATTAACTTTAATGAAATATAACTTACATATAATAAACTATGGATACTTAAAGAGTACAAGTCAATGAGTTTTGACAAATGGGAGCCCCATTATGGGAAAGATACAGAACATTTCCACCATTCCTAGAAGTTCCATTCAGTGTCAATATCTCACCCCTTCTTCTTCTTGACAACCATTGATAGGCTTTCTATCACTAGATATAATTTTTTTATTATGTGCATGTTCTAGTTAACAAGACAATATTACCACAAAATGCCAAATCCACATTCCTTCACATTCTGCAGTAACTTGAAACAATATGGTACTTCTGTTACTATCAGATAATATTACCAAATCTAACACCTTACCAGGTAATGCAGCAATTCATTTAGGGAACAAAGGATCAATGGGAAAAGCGGGGGAGGGGGGGAGCTGCATATAAATTTGCTTTGTAAAATGGACTAAATAAAAAATTAATCCAAGAAAGCGTAAATTAATTTAACATGGTCGTATGTGCACCTGAAGTGATAATACCTGACTTAGAGGGATGATCACTAGGTCCAGATAATCTGGACTGCAGAGTCATGGGGTCATAAGTCTGCTGTCTCCCAGACATGGTACTCTCAGCCTCCTCTATTTTCCTGCCTATCAGCTTCTCTGCTACCTTCCTCCTGAAGGACCTAAGACTCTCCACACCTTTCATCTCAGGTCATGAGCTGCTTGTTCTGACCCATGATCCAGCCAGCAAGTGAGAGAATCAAGTTGCTATAAAGCTTGACAAACCAGTGTGAAACGTTTTAGTCCTTTATTATATAATTGTTGTGGTTTAATGAAGAGAAATAAATAACGATTTATAAATGGATGAAGCACTTTGTTAAATAGAAAAACAACATTCAGGTATTTAAAGCAAGTGTAATTTGTTTTCTATGACTGATGTGAATTTCCTTTGAGATCTTCATCTTTTTGAGGGGCAAATGGGAAAATGAAACACTCTTTTCAATTCCTGAACTACCATATCTCATTTCTCCCTTATTCAACAGTCTTTTTTTTTCTCAGTTAAGGCTTCTGGAGGCCCTCTCTTCCCTCATGCTTTTTGGAGACATGCTGTGTGTGTATAAATGAACTTTCTTAGGTAGGCAGAGGTTACAAAGAAGGACGTTCAAGAACACAGTGTTTTCAGGACAATATCTCTCTGCCATAGATGTTCTTTTCTCCTCTGATCAGGTTTCATCCTCTCTTTCCACAATCCGACAGAGCATAAATCTCAGGCTCTGTACTTCCCCTTCTTTTCTGCATCACATCTTGCTTCTTCTGAAGGGACTTAGCCTCAAATCAGAATCCATTCCTCACACCAGGGAAGGAACAATAAGACCTGGTCAGACCTCTGGCTCCAGATCCCTCGGTGGGAGCTATGGAAATTTGGAAATCGCCTTTATATTGCAGCAATACTAAAATTGTAAGGCTATTGTCTTGCTAAGAATAAAAAATACAATTTGGCAATGCAAAACTTAGTACTGATGTTCTCTCACTCTTTTCTTGTTTTATTCTCTGATGTAGTAATGCTAATCTTCCTCAAGGCAGAGTAAAGCAATATAAAGGATAATATATTAAAAAGAGAACAATCATATGAATAGACGTATCAAAATATATTACCATCATTTCATTTATAAATGCTGCGGAGAAAAGAAAAAGAAAATAATACATCTTTGCTTAATATTGTTCTGAGTGTCCATTTCTAACATGGTCAAAACTTGACAGCCAGGCATTTGAATTTTCCACAAGTTTATTCATCTCATCTTGAACTCTTCTTGAGACACATGTTAAACACATGTTCAAAACACAACAGATTAATCATCATTTCTCTAAACAATGTTTACTTTTCTGTTTCTGTATCTTTGCTCAAGCCATTCTCACTACCTAGAAGGTCCTTCCTTTTTCATTCATTTGGGTCAGCTCAAATCTCATCTCTACCATGAAGTTAGGCAATATTGATAACTCTCTGTCTTAGACTCTTGCATATCTCTATTATACATTATATCTCCATTATAACAGCTTTTTCTGTTAGGAATTAGAGATACTTCTGAAAGGATCTGTCTCCCACGCTAAAGTGCATGGCTGCAGGGCAGAAACTGTAAACAATTCACCCTAGTTTCACCCACAATACCCAGCAAGGTGCCGTATAGGTAATACATGATATATAGTTGCAATCATACAGATCTGTGATGTTGGTTAAATACAAATGAAAGAAAATGCCTTCTTCTTAGTTACTTCTTGTAAAATTCAAAAGAAGCATGCCTGGCCTTTTGGAACTAAAAAGAAGCTAATATAATAGAAGTCTCACCCACAGTCTATATAATACAGAGGACTTCACAAATGACAGAGTATTTCTTAAAAGAGAAAAATACTTTACTATCAACTAACATATTAAGAGAGTCTACTTAGAAATTTTGCTTTAAAATCTCTATGAATTTTGCAAATAGTAATGCATTTTCTTATGCCACTTGGAAAACTACATGAAATTAGGTATTCAGATCTTGATATCCAAATATTGAAATAATATAGATTATTTATTGTAACTTCAGAAGAGTAACTACAGTAATTAAGAGGTGAAGGATAGTAATTCAAGGGAAATTAAAAGTAAAAACTTAACACAGACTAATTTATTTCTAAAGAGTGTAGCTTTGGGGCTCCTGGGTGGCTCAGTTGGTTAAGCGTCCGACTTCAACTCAGGTCATGATCTCACAGATTGTGAGTTTGAGCCCCGCTTTGGGCTCTGTGCTGACAGCTCAGAGCCTGGAACCTGCTTCAGATTCTGTGTCTGCCTCTCTCTCTGTCCTTCCCCCACTCATACATACTCTGTGTATGTCTCTCTCAAAAATAAACAAACATTAAAAATTTTTTTAAAAAAGAGCATAGCTTAAAGTATATTAATATTCTTAAAGAGTGGGAAGGCAATAGGAGATACTGTTGTTACAAGGATATAATCAGGATTAACCTAAGTAGCCAAAACTGGTGTGATGGATTAGTTAGGTAGAAAGTAATGGCAACAAATTTTTGTTGGTTGGATAGGCTATAGGTAGAAAGCATATGGTAAACAGAGCACATCATCATTGAGAGATACACTGACATTTATGTTGACATAGTGATAGCCAGAAAGAGGGAATGGGCCCAATGCCCCCCAGTCTTCACAGGGCCATGGATAAAACCTATGGAAAATAAAAAGAAGAATTATAAGAAATTTTAAAGAGAAATTAAAAATAGCTTGGTAGTCATCAAAGTGTTAAGAACCAATCTCAAATAGAACACACAATCTTATTACACAAGGAAGAATTTTCCAAGTTGTAATACATATTTACCATATCACCCATGAACACTGTCCTCATCCATTACTTGACACCATCTCTCCAAAGCGGCATATGGAAAGTTGTTCTGAGTCAGACCATTTAGTGAAAAATGCTCTCTGACAGCAGCACCAAGGAACATTTTCTTGATGGATCTAATCAGTCACAAAATCCTCTATTCCCACTCTCATGCTTCATCAATCACTGAATATTATCTGTACTTTTATTATGTGCAAGACTTCAGTCCAATTTCCATATTCCAGAAGGTTGAGTCATAGCACCGATTCTTAAGAAATCACAATCTGGGGCATCTGGGTGGCTCGATCGGTTTGGTGTCTGACTCTTGATTTTGGCTCAGGTCAGGATCTCACAATTTGTGAGATGGAGCCCCTTGTTGGATTTAGCTCTGAGAGCACAGAGCCTGCTTGGGATGCTCTCTCTCTCTCTCTCTCTCTCTCTCTGACACTCCCTCCACTCTCAAAATAAGTTAAAAATAAAAAACCCACTTGATCTTGGTGGATGATTCTTTTGATATGCTGCTGGATTCGATTTGCAAGGATCTTTTTGAGAATTTTTGCATCCGTATTCATCAAGGATATTGGCTTATAGTTCTCTTTTTTTGTTGGATCTCTGTCTGGCTTGGGAATCAGAGTGTTGCTGGCTTCATAAAATGAGTCCGGGAGTTTTCCTTCGACTTCTATTTTTTGGAATAGCTTGAGAAGAATTGGGATTAATTCTGTTTTAAATGTCTGGTAGAATTCCCCAGGGAAGCCATCAGGTCCAGGGCTCTTATTTGTTGGGAGATTTTTGATCACTGATTCGATTTCCTCACTCGTTATGGGTCTGTTCAGGTTTTCTTTTCTTCCTGTGTGAATTTTGGTAGTGAGTGTGTGTTTAGGAATTTGTCCATTTCTTCTAAGTTGTCCAATTTGTTGGCATATAATTTTTCATAGTATTCCCTGATAATTGCTTGTATTTCTGAGGGGTTGGTTGTAATAAGTCCATTTTCATTCATAATTTTGTCTATTTGGGTGCTCTCTCTTTTCTTTTTGATAAGCCTGGCTAGAGGTTTGTCAATTTTGTTTACTTTTTCAAAAAACCAACTCTTGGTTTCATTGATCTGTTCAATTGTTTCTTTGGTCTCTATGTTGTTTATTTCTGCTCTAATTTTTACTATTTCTCTTCTTCTACTGGGTTTAGGGCGTTCTTGTTGCTCTGCCTCTAGCTCCTTTAGGTGAGCTGTTAGATTTTGGACTTGTGCTTTTTCTAATCTCTTGAAATAGGCCTGGAGAGCAATGTACTTTCCTCTTAGGACTGCCTTGGCCACATCCCATAGATTTTGAATTGTTGTGTTTTCATTTTCATTTGTTTCCATATATTTTTTAATTTCATCTCTAATTGCCTGATTGGCCCATTCATTCTTTAGTAGGGTGTTCTTTAACCTCCATGTTTTTGGAGGTTTTCCAGACTTCTTCCTGTAATTGATTTCAAGTTTATGATGAAAACTATAGAAAACTTATGAAGGAAATCGAAGAAGACACAAAGAAATGGAAAAACATTCCATGCTCATGGATAGGAAGAATAAATATAGTTAAGATGTCATTACTACCTAAAGCACTCTACACATTCAATGCAATTCCAATCAAAATTGCACCAGCATACTTCTCAAAACTAGAACAAACTATCCAAAAATTTGTATGGAACCACAAAAGACCCCAAATAGCCAAAGTAATACTGAAAAATAAAACCAAAACGGGAGGTATCACCATCCCAGACTTCAGCCTCTACTACAAAGCTGTCATCATCAAGACAGTATGGTATTGGCACAAAAACAGACACATAGACCAATGGAACAGAATTGAGAACTCAGAAGTGGACCCAAAAGTATACAGCCAACTGATCTTTGACAAAGCAGGAAAGAATATCCAATGGAAAAAAGACAGCCTTTTTAATAGATGGTGTTGGGAGAATTGGACAGCAACATGCAGAAGAATGAAACTAGATCATTTTCTCACACCATGCACAAAAATAAACTCAAAATGGATAAAGGACCTGAACGTGAGACAGGAAACTATCAACACCCTAGAGGAGAAAGCAGGAAACCACCTCCTTGACCTCCACCGCAGCAACTTCTTACTTGACACATCCCCAAAAGCAAGGGAATCAAGAGCAAAAATAAACTGTTGGGACCTCATCAAGATTAAAAGCTTCTGCACAGCCAAGGAAACAACCCAGAAAATTAATAGGCAACCAACGGAATGGGAAAAGATAGTTGCAAATGACATATCAGATAAAGGGTTAATATCCAGAATCTATAAGGAACTCACCAAACTACACGCCTGAAAAACAAACAACCCAGTGAAGAAATGGGCAGAAGACATGAACAGACACTTCTCCAAAGAGGACATCCAGATGGCCAACAGACACATGAAACGATGCTCAGCATCCCTCCTCATCAGGGAAATACAAATCAAAACCACACTGAGATGCCACCTCATGCCAGTCAGAGTGGCTAAAATGAGCAAATCAGAGAACTCTAGATGCTGGCGAGGATGTGGAGACACGGGCACCCTCCTACACTGTTGGTGGGAATGTAAACTGGTACAGCCCCTCTGGAAAACAGTGTGGAGGTTCCTCAGGAAACTAACAATAGAACTCCCCTATAACCCAGCAATAGCACTGCTAGGAATTTACCCAAGGGATACAGACATGCTGAGGCATAGGAGCACATGGACCCCAATGTTCATAGCAGCACTCTCCACAATAGCTAAAACATGGAAAGAGCCTAAGTGTCCATCAACAGATGAATGGATCAAGAAGACGTGGTTTATCTATACGATGGAATACTACATGGCAATGAGAAACAATGAAATCTGGCCATGTGTAGCAACATGGATGGACCTTGAGGGTGTTATGCTGAGCGAAATAAGTCAGGCAGAGAAGGACAAATATCATATGTTTGCACGTATAGGAGGATTAGGAGGAACTTGACGGAGGAACAAGGGGGAGAAGAAGGGCGGAAATGGTGGGAGAAAGGGAGAGAGGCAAACCATGAGAGACTCTTGAATGCTGACAAAAACTGAGGACTGATGGATGTGGGGGGGAGGGGGGGATGGGCATGGAGGAGGGCACTTGTGGGAATGAGCACTGAGTGTTATGTGGAAACTAATTTGACAATAAACTATTTGTAAAAAAAATAAAAAATAAAAAACCCACAATCCATTCCAGAGGACATACAGATAGCTCTACTATAGGAGGAGAAGACATAAATACCACCAGAATTTCTTTCAGAATTTCATAGAAAAGAGATTATCAAATATTCGAGCTCAGTGCTCTGTGCACAATCGATATTGGTCAAATAGATAAATGAATAGATGAATTCATAAATCCAGAAATTTACGTAAGTTCCATATAAATATATTTGAGATGTTCAGCTGTATCACATCTGAAGCATACATTAGCTCTATATTACATATGTGTATGTACATATATTACATACATGTATGTGCATAAGAATAATGCCTTGCAAGCTTCTAGGAATAACACTGCTTTTTATGATGCTTGGCCTATCACTAAATGTCTGCCACACATGTGTTTTGTGCACTTTGATAACATGCCTCCTTAGATTTAATTATTTAAGGCTTTAAATGTAATGGTTTCCTCTTATTTTCTTTGATGATTCTCCTATCTCCTGGTTGCCCTCCCATCCTTCTGGCTTCAAGTTTTCCATCTCCTTTGTGGCCTTCTCTTGTCTCTGTGCCTTTATTCTTGCCAGGGTTCTGTCTTTGGCTTTCTGTTTTCTCCATTGTACGTTTTGCTCTAAGTGATAGCATCTGGCCCCATGGCTTCAGGGACACACTTGTCCACTTACCATTCCCACATCTAGCTTCCCAGGTCAGACCTATGTCCTAAGCTGAGACCCATACATCCGCCTGAGTACTGGAAAGCTCTGTTTGTATGACTTGACACATACACACTTGACACTGAACAAATCCTATATCCTATAAATGCTAGCGCCTAAATATTTCTGGATTCCATAACCTATGTATTCTGCTCACTGCTACTCTTTTGCTTGAGTCCTTATTATTTCTCAGATAGATCCGTTCAACATCACTTATCTGATTATTCTATTTCATGCTTACTTTCTCACCCATGCACTGGGATCCCTTCTCCGCACCACTGAGAGGTTGATCTTTAGAAAGCAAATCTGATTTCTTTTCTTCCCAGCTGGAAGAAGTTCAATAATAACTCATAACTTAAAAGATAATTGGCATCATGTCTGCTGGCACTTAGAATCTAGCCACTAACTACCTTTCTGCCTTCAACTTTGATCATGCTTGTTATTCTCTATAAAACAACTCTTAATGAATTTGCCAGTTTCCAGAATGTCCTCTTTTGTGTCTATATCAGTACAAATATTTCTTTCTTAACCCTTTCTCTCTCCTTCATATAATTAATATAAATACTCATCTCTGAGGATTTCTCTTAGGAGATCTTCTTCAGAAGGCCCTTCTTAACAATTGCAACTTTCTATATACTGCACCAAATGCAGCAGACAGAACATAATCTGTGATTAATCCTTGTTGTAGATATGAGTGTTTATCTAACATCAATTTAAGGCCTTGAAGGCCTTTTCTTGCTACTAAGAAAACTGACTGCAAAGATGATATAGGCTAAAATGATTGTAGCTGCATATGTTAGGGGTTACTGACCTAGGGGCTCCTGGGTGGCTCAATCAGTTGAGCATCCGACTTCAGCTCAAGCCATGGTCTCATGGTTCATGAGTTTGAGCCCCAAATCAACCTTGCTGCTGTCAGCACAGAGCCGGCTTCGAATCCTGTGTCCTCCTCTCTCTCTGCCTCTCTTCTGCTCATGGTCTCTCACTCAAAATAAATAAACATTAAAGAAAAAAGAGTTCCTGATACAAAGTTTCAACCCGAGCTCTCTTAACAACCAATTTGGTGATCTTAAGTAAGTGTTTTCTTTGTTTTGTTTTGTCCCATTTTGTTTTGTTTAAACCTCTAAGCTTTTTCCTCTCTAAAGTGGATATAGTTTCACTACTTCACTTACTTTTTATCATATTATATAAGATATTAAATGTGAATCACTGACTGAATTGCATGGAATTAAATAATTACCCTAATAAATCCCTCCAAATATCTACTAAATACATTATATATTTAATATTTTATATACATTATATATTATTTTTATATACATTATAATATAATGTAGCTATATATTAATTTATTATATAAATTATATAGTTATATTTTTATAACTTATATTATATAATTTATATTATAAATTATATTATAAAGTATATAATAAATATAATGTAGCTATATATTAATTTATTATATATTTATACATAATATATTTACTAGTCTGGAATATTGATGAACAAAATGGTGTGGTGTCTGCCATTTAAAAAAATAACCCAGTGAAAAAGAAAATCAGGGCTATTACAAAGATGAAACAAGATTGTTGATGAGTGGCTAACAGCTAAAGCTTGGTGATGTGCACATGTCAGGGGGGTGTGGTATTACACTATCTTCTCTCTGTGGGTATGTGTTTGCTATTTGCCAGAATAGAAGTTCTTTTTAAAAAGTATCTTATAACATATATTTATAATTAGTACTTCAGTGCTTAAAGATGCACAGTTATATTTATTCAGATCAGATGGAATGTTGGCCTGCATATAACAATCTCGTCACTGAAAAGTATGTATATTTGACCAGAATCATCCTATGTAAGATGAAATGCTCACACTCTGAGAAGTATGAGGGACCTGAAATGATAAGGGAATAACTGATTCAGGACACCAATCTCATACTCACTTCGAGAACATGTCCCTTTATGTGCTCTGGCTGGCAGATGTACCCAGAATATTGACATTATTTGGCTGGCTCTCTTTCTCAATGAGCATAAACTACTGTATTCATGTAATATAAACATATATGTGATAAGACACCAGTGTACGTGGCTTTAGATGGCAGAATTGTATTGTTTCCTTGTTATATTTAAAGCTGCTCTAAACTTTATACATGTGGACCCTTAATTAATGTAGAATTCATGTTCATTTTATAACTATAGAATAGTTTTTCCATTTACAAGAAATACATACACAACACTACATAAAGGAAAAGAGGGACACCTGGATGGCTCTGTTGGTTGAGCATCCACGTCTTGATTTTGGCTCAGGTCGTGATCTCACGGTTCATGAGATCAAGCCCCATATCCAACTCTGTGCTGGCAGCATGGATCCTGCTTGGGATTCTCCCTCTCCCTCTCTCTCGGCCCCTTCCTCACTCATACTCACTACACCCCCCTCCTTTCTCTCTCTCTCTCTCAAAATAAATAAATAAATTTTTAAAAAATTAAGTGATTCAGGACACTGGGGTTTTCAATGTGCTTTCCAATTCTCCTGTCTGCCTGGCCATAAGCATGTCACTTAAGTTCTCTGAACCTCAGTATTTTCATCTGTCAGGTGGACGCTCTGAATTCTCCTTTCCAGTGTTACTTTAAAGGAGGAAATGAAAAAGGATGAGAAAAATTAATATTTGGTGCATTTACCACGTGCTGGGCACTGTGCTAAGTCCTTTAACATAAGCAAATCCTTCAGTGCTATATTCTTTTCTCTTTTTTAAATTGGGTTCAAGGAGAGTAAACACTGAGATAATATAGGTAAAAGAACTAAGCAGATAGTGCATAGTAAGGACTACTAAAGATTTGCCCTCATTCTTTGTTTATAGTAACTATTCAAAACTGCTTTGGAATGAATGTATTCTAGTAGTCAAACCTAAGGAATTTGATGACTGTTCTTTTATCAGATTTAAAATCACATAATAGTCTTCTGATGTTTTTAGTTCCATGTAGATCCTCTTCTTTCTGTGGTTCTTCATGCTACAATGTGACAAATCCATGTATTGATCATATTGAATTCTCAGAGGAGACTTTAAATATAGATTTTAAAATTAAATATAATGAAAACATATTTGAAAATTTGGGATGTGTGAGAATTAATACACATGACCTACATATTATTTGTAAAATATATCGATGAATAAGTGTACGATCAAAAAGTCAATAATGCTTCTGATTTTTTACTATATACACATTTGTTATTATGAACATTTTATTTTCCAGAATCAGTTATTTTTTAGAAAATTTTTAATGTTGGGGCGCGTGGGTGGCTTAGTCGGTTGAGCGTCCGACTTTCGCTCAGGTTATGATCTCGCGGTTCGTGGGTTCGAGCCCCGCGTCGGGCTCTGTGCTGACTGCCAGCTCGGAGCCTGGAGCCTGTTTCAGTCTGTGACTCCCTCTCTCTCTGACCCTCCCCTGCTCATGCGGTCTCTCTCTCTCTCTCTCCTAGAAATAAAAAATTTTAAAAAAACATAAATAAAAAATAAAAATAAAAATAGAATCACAATAATGAAGGCATTTTTTTTTCTCCAGCAGGAGAGGAGAGAGGATATTTGAAATGGCAGCTATAGCAGCTTTGACTTCCATGAAGTTCAATTTGATTTAAAGATGCAATGTAAAGAAGAGTACAATTTATCAATGTGTTATATACATGTATTTATGTCTTTCCTGTAATATCAATCGTAGAGTTGTGTTAACATTCACTTAAAGACAAAATGGAATTGCTTTTTATCCAATCCCACTATTCTTCCTTTTCTTTTTCTTCTTCCTCCTTCTCTTCTTCTCTTCCTTTTCTTTCCAAAACAGTTCGATCTTAAAATCATTCAATGTAGGTGATAAAGGTAAATATTTTCGCAGGTTTCAGGGGTGGGAAAGAAGGGGAGTCCCCTGAAGAGGAATGTTCTGGTTTGGGGTCCCTGAGTCCAAGCAGGGTGAGGAGGGCATCCTTCCCCAACAACAGCTAAGCATAAAGTATCATAACCCAAGAAGGTGAAACAGGATTTCACGTAGGGAAGAGCCTGACACAAGAGGCCTAGCAAGGTAAGAAGGGTATTTATGCAGAAAGAAGGTGACAATGTGATGGCAGAGTGACTACATACAGGGAGGTTGATCAACTAAGTAATATATTTAAGATAATAGGAGCCAGCTTCCTCATTGTCACAGAAGTCAGTTCAAATATAGAAAGAAAAGAATTAGAATTAACCTTGTTTTGGAATTGGTGGTATCGATGTGAAATAGTAGTTTTTAATAGGTAGATAAAGATGGAGAAATATAGATGTAAATATGTGTATCATGTGCATATGCACATATTATGTGTGCATATGTGTTTGTAAATACATGCATATATATGCTAGTTTGTCCACTAAGTGGTATGCAACTAGTGATACTCAATAGTCATGAATGTCCATGACTAGCACTCAGGTCTTGGCTTCTAAATACCATTTTCCACAGATAGGGCTTGGAGAAAAGGCCAGTTTTAGGTCTTAAGGTAATACAATAAGAATACAGAATATCCTTTTGTGCCAGAAACTAAACAACTGCTCAAAAAATGATGGAAACATGTCAAAAGAATACAATAGTAACAATGAAGGATATTTATTGACTCAACTGAGGAAGAGTTGTGCTTTTGGCATAAAAATGGATGTAAAGGTCAATGGAACAAATAAGGAGCCCAGAAATGGATACACACATACATGAGATTGAGCCCCCTGTCAGGCTCTGCACTGACAAGATGGAGTCTGCTTGAAATTCTCTTTCTCCCTCTCTCTGCCCTCCCCTGTGCGCACACACACACACACACACACACACACACTCTCTCTCTCTCTCTCTCTCTCAAAATAAATAAATAAAACTAAAAAAATAAATAAAGTAACTGTCTGATACTCAAGGTTCGAATCCTGGCTCTTCCATGTACCACCTGTGTCACCTAGAATCAGTTGATTAGCCTCTCTATGTCTTAGTTTCCTCGTCTGTAAAATGGAGATAATTATAGTACCCACCCACTTCAGAGGCTTGTTGTATTCCACATTACTGGAGATATTAAGTACAATAATTAGAATACTGCTCTTCATAGGGTGAGAGTTATTTGTGAGCTTATTTTTATCTGAAACAAGAAATAAATATATTAATCTAAACCATAATCTATTTATTGTTGAATCTTCAGTGCTTGTCACTGAGCTGAACAATAGTAGTAGGTATTATGTAAATGTTTATTTAAAAAATTTTTTTGAGGCTGCTGCTAGACTTCTTAGATGTATGCAGGTATGTGTCAGAGGGAGGACCAGACTAGTCACTTCTCACCCATATCTTCTAAGGACTTGTATATCACTCTAAGCTGAAGTTTGTGGTGGGGCCAGTGATTAACCTTGCTTCATGAAGGATCTGAAGTATAATTTAATAGAGGTTCACAAGCCTCTTTTCTTGGGTATTCCACATTCTCTTGGGTAATTTTCACATTTAATGGGAGGCTCAGTTCTAAATAAAACTAATGAAGTTTCCTGGCACAATAGAAGAAAACCATGGTTCCGCCAGCTGGTTTTAAAAAAAAAACACTAAGTGACAAGCGATTGTGGCAGTGGTTAAGAATGGTGCCACTTGAATCCAAGCTGAACTTGAAGGTTTCCAGATTTCCCCAAGGACCTGACATCTGAAGGAAGTCCAGAGAACTTTTGTTACACCTGTGGAACAGAACACTGTGTCCAGATGTAAATACTGAGAAAAGAAAAGGTGATACTCCACGCAGCCAGCAACTAGAGCCCATCATGGAGGGCAGAGGACACCTAACAAAGGAGATGAGGAAGAAAATGAACATTTATTGAATTTCTAATTAGGCCTCAAAACCTTGCATTTAAAAGTTACAGAAGTTGGGGCGCCTGGGTGGCTCAGTCGGTTAAGCATCCGACTTCAGCTCAGGTCATGATCTCACAGTTTGTGGGTTCGAGCCCCACNCACACACTCTCTCTCTCTCTCTCTCTCTCAAAATAAATAAATAAAACTAAAAAAATAAATAAAGTAACTGTCTGATACTCAAGGTTCGAATCCTGGCTCTTCCATGTACCACCTGTGTCACCTAGAATCAGTTGATTAGCCTCTCTATGTCTTAGTTTCCTCGTCTGTAAAATGGAGATAATTATAGTACCCACCCACTTCAGAGGCTTGTTGTATTCCACATTACTGGAGATATTAAGTACAATAATTAGAATACTGCTCTTCATAGGGTGAGAGTTATTTGTGAGCTTATTTTTATCTGAAACAAGAAATAAATATATTAATCTAAACCATAATCTATTTATTGTTGAATCTTCAGTGCTTGTCACTGAGCTGAACAATAGTAGTAGGTATTATGTAAATGTTTATTTAAAAAATTTTTTTGAGGCTGCTGCTAGACTTCTTAGATGTATGCAGGTATGTGTCAGAGGGAGGACCAGACTAGTCACTTCTCACCCATATCTTCTAAGGACTTGTATATCACTCTAAGCTGAAGTTTGTGGTGGGGCCAGTGATTAACCTTGCTTCATGAAGGATCTGAAGTATAATTTAATAGAGGTTCACAAGCCTCTTTTCTTGGGTATTCCACATTCTCTTGGGTAATTTTCACATTTAATGGGAGGCTCAGTTCTAAATAAAACTAATGAAGTTTCCTGGCACAATAGAAGAAAACCATGGTTCCGCCAGCTGGTTTTAAAAAAAAAACACTAAGTGACAAGCGATTGTGGCAGTGGTTAAGAATGGTGCCACTTGAATCCAAGCTGAACTTGAAGGTTTCCAGATTTCCCCAAGGACCTGACATCTGAAGGAAGTCCAGAGAACTTTTGTTACACCTGTGGAACAGAACACTGTGTCCAGATGTAAATACTGAGAAAAGAAAAGGTGATACTCCACGCAGCCAGCAACTAGAGCCCATCATGGAGGGCAGAGGACACCTAACAAAGGAGATGAGGAAGAAAATGAACATTTATTGAATTTCTAATTAGGCCTCAAAACCTTGCATTTAAAAGTTACAGAAGTTGGGGCGCCTGGGTGGCTCAGTCGGTTAAGCATCCGACTTCAGCTCAGGTCATGATCTCACAGTTTGTGGGTTCGAGCCCCACATCAGGCTCTGTGCTGATGGCTCAGCCTGTATCAGATTCTGTGTCTCCCTCTCTCTCTGCCCCTTCCCCACTCATTCTCTGTCTCTCAAAACTGAATAAATGCTAAAAAAAAAAAAAAAAAAAAAAAAAAGTTATAGAAGCAGGATGCCTGTGTGGCTCAGTGGGTTCAGCGTCTGACTTCAGCTCAAGTAATGCTCTTGCAATTGGTGAGTTCAAGCCCCATGTTTGGATGTGTGCTGACAGCTCAGAGCCTGAAGCCTGCTTTAGATTCTGTCTCTCTCTCTCTCTCTACTCCTCCCCTGCTCATGCTCTGTCTCTCAGAAATAAATAATAAACATTAAAAAAATAAAAGTTATAGAAGAATTTTCATCTAATCCTTACAATGCTGTTTTGAATAATATTATCCATTAAGTCATGCTAATCTATCTCACTCCCAAATCCATGCTCTTTGCAGGCAATTTAAAAGGAGGCAATTTAAAAGTTCCCTAAGCATGAGCTGTGAACTACACCCAGAATGTTATGAACAAACTAAAAAAGAATTTGCAAAAGTGCATGAAGATGAGAAAAGCCTTCTAATTCTCTGGCTACTGGATTTTGGTCATTTCATGAAACTGAAAGCAAGGTAAGAAACATCAATGGGCTTCATCCATCTAAAAATACCTTCACTGTTAAGGTAAATCTTCAGAGCATTCCACAAAACAGGGAAACTCATAATAATGCCTCACCAGATGTCCAGGTCAATTTCAGATTCCAGATACTGCATGAGAGGCCCTAGGATATGATGCTATTAGGACTCAAGTTCTCCAGAATGATGAGGTGGTAAAAACTTTGAAGCCAGCAGCAATTTCATGGGAAATAACGATCTTGAACATTTACTCCACTTTCGTTTGGTTCAGCCTTGCACTGAAACTACTTCAACAAAGAATTCGGCGTGAGCCACAAAAGAAACAAATTGTGAATTTAGGTAGACTGCATCATACAGATAAGCATCTCGGTTTTGTTTTGTTCTGCTTTGCTTTTCCCTTTCCGTCAAAGGGTTTCAGTTTGTTTGGGACGTTGGTTATTTTGGTTTTTGGAGGAGGTGCTTGTATAGTTGTTTGTTTTGACTGTTTTCCGTCACTGGGAAATATAAATAAGTTAAGGGAGTGGGATCAAGCTTTAAAGATCTGTTGAAATTTCTTCAGAAATGCTGGAGATGAGAGAAGTGCCAGTGTTTTGAGTGTGCAACTGTATCCAATAACAATATCTCAATTGTCTCAGCCAGCACAAAGGAGCAAGGGGCAGCGGTTTCCTTTCACATACTCAGTCTGCAAAATTTCTTTGGGCGGGTTTTCTTTGTATTTTCAGGCAATAAATTCATGATGACATAAACCTCGTCATCTTGTTTCACTTTGTAGAAATGCCAGGCCAGCCTCATATCTGAGGCTGATACGAGAAAAAATGAGAAAAAAATTATTTGGATTTCTATTAACAACCAAAACAAGTTTTTATTGGATTAAACTATATAAAAGTACTGAGTAATTTTTCTTTGCTTCAAAGTTGCAATTTCCTATGATTCAAAATACTGAATCAATTTCCTATGAATCAATTTCCTATGACTAAAAGTATTCCTGATACTTTTACTGGGAATAAGTGATGCCCCCACTAATATTTCTACAGCTCAGTAAGATTCTGGAGTATATTCTTGATTATAAAAATAAAAAAAATTATGGTATGAGAGATTATCATCTACATTTCTGGAAGTGGTAGTGTTTGTAAATCATAACAGAATATTCTACTAGCCACATACTTGATTAATTTTTGTTGTTTATACAGCAAGCATTATTAACCATCTATATGGTGTTTTATAATATAGGACCTAGAGTTAAAATTCATGGATTCCAATCCTAGTTTCCCTACATATTTTTTACAATTTTTTTCATATTTATTTTTGAGAAAAAGAGAGACAGAATATGAGTGGGGGAGGGGCAGAGAGAGAAAGAGACAGAATCCGAAGCAGGCTCCAGGCTATGAGCTGTCAGCACAGATCCCAATGTGGGGCTTGAACTCATGAAATATGAGATCATGATCTGAGCCGAAGTTGGATGCTTAACAGACTGAACCACCCAGGCATTCCATGGTTTCCCCCGCATTTTAGAGTGTATCACTCTCTGTATTAATTTAGATCTTCATGTCAAATGTTCTTTTTCTACAAATGGGGGCCACAATAAAGACATCTGGCTCATAGAGTAGTATGAATTGAGTAAAATAACTGTGCCTTATAGTACCTGGCTCATAGCCACCACTCAGCAAATGTGGGCAAAACAGGCAACAAACCTGTTATATGGAGCTTACAGTCTAATAAGGGAGATGCAGACACAAATGATCACAACTGTCTTAAATTTTATGAAGGAGAAGTGCATGTTCCTCCACAAGTATAAGAATTGCTCTGTGGCAAGCAGCCAAAGCTGCCTTTGGAAAATGAGAATTAAGCTGAGGTCTGAAGGATAAACACTAATAAATCAGGGGAAGCTTTGATGGAAAGCATTCAAGGCAGAAGAAAATCCATGCCCTATACTTTGAGAGGCCGTGACGTTTTAGGGAACTCACATAAGGCCTGCAAGGAGGCACCGCCAAACCTCTGCAGGTGAGGAGGAAGTGGGGGCCCCACCACAGGGGTCTTTTAAACCATCTGAATTCCTTTAAATAGAGGAGTGAAGTCATTGCCTAAGTACGCTGCATAACAGAAACCTTATTCTTTTTAAAGTATCTGGTGTGACTTATTTGTTTTGTGGCATTTATTAAAAATAATTTGATGTGCCTTGGCTTCCCTGCAATAGTTACCGTTATTTTTAAATGAGGTATATGTAGACAGAGTATTTTCTTTTCTTTGGCCCAGTTCCTCCATTTTAAATATATGTACAATTTCCAAAGGTAGCCAAAATGTGAGTTTTGAGGGCACAGTCCTCTGAGCCACCAAGTGTTACCAGGACCTCTGCTCCAACTACAAGTCTGGGGGCATTTCTAAAGTCACTGTCAGGTTTGCTGATTTGTTAGAATCTGCGTAGGACTCGCAGAGAGCTAAGGTACTCTTAGCTTTGTAGTTTATTACAGGGAAAGAATAAATTAAAGTCAGCCAACGACACGTAGGACAGAGCCTGGGAAAGTTCCCAATGTGAAGCCTCAGTTGTCCTCAGAATGCATTTTGCTTCCAGTGCTGACGTGTGACAGTAGGCACTCACTAGTGCCACCAGGAAGGTCACCCAAGCTTTGGTGTCCACAGCGTTATGAGGACTTCATTAAGTGGACATGATTGATTGATCACCCATGCAGTTGCACTCAGCCCCTAGTCCCCTACTTCCCAGAAGATGGGTTGATGCCATGTGGCCCAAGGAACGCACCATGAGTCACCGTCATAGCATAAAGTATCAGATGTGGTCCATATTAACAAAGACACTCCTATCATATAATAAATTCCTAGAGTTTAGAAGTTACCTCCCAGCAACTAGGGACAAAGGCCAGGGCTTTCCTTTGGGTAAACCAAATGATATCCTCTAAAGGCTACCTTCTGGCCTTTGGCCAAGTCTGTCTCACAGCAGAACAATTATATTCATCTGGGCAACTACATTTAGTATAGCTTGTATATGGTAGACACAACAATAGGATCATATGAATGTGCCTCACATTTGGAGGAGCCAGTGTGAGGAAGGGATAGGTTTAAAGAAAAAACTAATCCATCCTAGGGGTGACTGGGTAGCTTAGTCAGTTAAGCATCCGACTTTGGCTCAGGTCTCAGATTGTGAATTCAAGCCCCACATGGGGCTCTGTGCTAACAGCTCAAAGCCTGGAGCCTGCTTTGATTTCTGTCCCTCCCCTGCTCACACTCTGTCTCTCTCTCTCTCTCTCAAAAATAAACTTAAAAATTTTTTTAGAGAAAACTAATCCATCCTATAAAGTCATTACATACATTGCATTTATATTTTTCCTTCTTGATTTACCATTATGTGTACTTTAGAGTAAACTTATGCAATGTTGTTTAGCATAGAGATTAGCTGATGATTGGCTAAATTCAGTTCTTCCTTAGGCCAATCATTTTTCATCAGTATTATGCTTTGAGGAGGCTTTACCTCGTTTTCCCAAACTGATAATCAATATCAACATTATAATCTTAACAACAAGGCCAGTGTCGCACCCTATCACACTATGGCAGCAGATGTGACTGAATACGTAAGAACTGAAACATACTGGCACATCAGGAGAGCCCCACTCAGTCATTAACAGTACAGTCCATCATCATATTGTATAACCAAAATGGCTGCCAGAGTGACGCCACTCAGCTTTGTAAGGTTCCTGTCAACTCTGTCAGGGTGCAGAAGCAGAAGTGGTCTTCACCCACCGGTGTAATTGGGCTATGAGACCATATATCATCTCTTGTTCTGAGCCTCTCTCAAAGTAGTAATGTAGTACTTATTTTCCTCCACTATATAACCATTTATAGCCTCCGCTGTTATTTTCCCTAGCTCCATTAACGGCCTAGTTTTACCCAAACATTTTCACCTTTGGAAAAGACATGAGGTTTGGCTGCTAAGCAGGTCCAGGTTGCCAGTAGTAATACTGGTCCAGCAAGCATTCCCTGCAATGCACTCCCATTATACAGGGTAGGTTTACACCGTACATAGCTAGTGGGCTCTCAGACCCTAAGCAACTTGTGTGTTACATTTCCCACCATCCCAATTATGCTAGCTGGGTTAAAGGCATAATCCAACCTATCAGGCCCTTAGGAAAGTTTAAAAGTACAGGTACAGTTTTTTCTTTAGGGGTTATCTGCTTTTTGGGCACCAATAGTCACAGGCCTGGTCCTAGGACCACTGCATTAGGTAAGAAAAACGTTGAGGTGAAGTGAGCAAACATGAAACAGTGTAGTCATACCAGCCACCTCCCCTGTGGGAAGAATTATACAGTCATACCAGAATGTTTCCCCACTTCCTTCTCCGATTACTCAGAAAAGCAGGGGAACCTATCTTTTAGAGATCCTCCCTTGGCCTCCCCCTATGTTGAGTGTGAGAACACACTCATGTAGGTGCATAAGCCAACTATTCTTGCTTTTATCTACCCATTTTAAACAACAAATGTTCCTACTGCCCATTCTAATTCCATATGTAACTACTGCTCTGAGGACACCAGCTCCCTGCCCACTGCTGGACATATAAGCTATAAAGTATGTTCCTTGGTCTGATGATGTGACTTGGCAGTCCAAACTGATGTTTCACAAGACCATCCTCAGTTTCCATAATCCGCTAAAAGGACTCATAGAAGTCTCTGAAAGCTATTATATATACAGCTATGGCTTATTACAAAGAAATGATATGTTAAAATCAGCCAAGGAAAAACACAGAGCAGAATCTGGGAGGGTTCCAAACATAAGGCTTCCACTGTCCTTAGGACACATTTGATGCCACCTAACATCAATGTGTGACAGTGGGTATGAAGTATTGGCAACCCAGGAAGCTCCTCTGAACTTGTGTGCCTCGACTTTTTATCGGAGTTTCATTGCTTGGGCCTGACCGAATGATTGCCCACATGGAGGCACTCAGGCTTCAGCCCTCGCTGTCTGAGCTCAGGCTGATACCACAGGGCCCAGAGGCCTACCGTGCGTCATCATAATTAGCATAAACTCTCAGATATGGTCATCTTGCTAGTCTGCACGGCAGATGTGGTTCCAAAGACCTTCCACGAAGAACAAAGGTACTCCTATCACTGAAGCTATCTCTAAGAGGTTGGAGATTACCTCCCTAGAGCCAGGGATAAGGCTAGACCTCTCTTTCTGCAAGGCCAAATTCTTTACTACAAAACATATCACTTTGAAATAAGTAATGCACAGACTTCCACTTTTGAAGTTGTACTTCTGTGAAATTTACTCTTTTTCTTTAGCCTTCTATGGAACATAGATGCAGTTTTCAGGTAGATGTGTGACATGCTGCTAGCTGCTCATGAAATTTCCATTCTACCCCTCACCCTTACGAATAAAGTAGGAACTAATGAAAATGAAATACAAAACAAATACACCTAAAAAGAGCAAAGCTAAAATACATTACTGTTCCTTTGAGAAAACTATGAGGCTTTGAAGGTTGATGAATAAGGAGAGGAAGAGATGGCGGTGAGGAGAGATGGGGGGGCTTAAAGAATTATCATTAGAAGTATATGGAGAACATAACAGATGCAAAAACTTAAACAGAAAATATAAGGAGGGGTACCTGGGTGGCTTTGTCATTTGAGCATCCAGCTCTTGATCTCGGTTCAGGTCATGATCCCAGGGTCATGAGATCAAGTCCTTTGATGGGCTCCACGCAGTAGGCGTGGGGTCTGCTTAAGATTCTCCCTCTCCCTCCCTCTCTCCTTCCCACCTTCCTCCTCCCTCTCCCTCTCTCTCTCTCTCTCTGCCCTCTCTCCAATTTGCTCTCTATCTCTAAAATAAAAAAATAAATAAAATATATAATGGGGCACCTGGGTGGCTCAGTAGGTTAAGTATCCAACTTGATTTCAGCTCAGGTCGTATCTCAGGGCTCTTTGATTGGAGCACCGCATCTGACTCTTTACTGATATCAGGAGCCTGCTTAGAATTCTCTGTCTCCCTCTCTCTCTGCCCCTCCCCTGCTCATGTGCGCGTGCGCGTGCACACACACACACACACACACACACACACACACACACACATTCTCTTACTCTCACTCTCACTCTCTCTATCTCACTCTCTTTCAAAATTAATAAATATTTTTAAGAATTTAGAAAATATAGGGATATTATAAACAACTTTATGACAATAAATTTGAATTGTTACATAATTGGTCAAATTCCTAGAAACCAAATCAAAAAGAGAAACATCATAGTCCCATTTCTAACAAAGTGTTTTAACTTCTAGTGAAAGAGCTCACAAACCAAAATCAAAAGTAAAAGAATTCCAGATATGGCTTTTCTAGCAAGCTCTGTCAGTATCATTCAGGACAAACAACAGCAACAAAACCTTCGCATTCTGCTCCAGAGTGTGTGTGTGTGTGTGTGTGTGTGTGTGTGTGTGTGTGTGTAGACATATACAAAGCCCAGATTCAAAGGGATGGGGATTGGGCACCTGGGTGGCCTAGTCAGTTAAGCGTCGGACTTTGGCTCAGGTCATGATCTCACGGTTCGTGGGTTGGACTCTGTGCTAACAGCTCAGAGCCTGGAGCCTGCTTCAGATTCTGTGTCTCCCTCTCTCTCTGCCCCTCCCCAACTTGTAGGCATTTAGTATTTGCTGAACTTCAAGAAAGAAAAGATGAGCATAAAAAAACTCAGAAGACAACGATCTGCTTTGTAATTTACAGGAAACAATTATGCCAAACAGTTATAATATTGAGGAATAACAGTAGCTAAGCTCAGGCAAGACCTCCTAAAGGTTCTTTGCCAGTTTCCTTTCTTGTTTCTGTAGCACTTGATCTCTGTGAATTATTTCACAACCTCTATTATGTAAGTTTCATCTGCTATATTAAATCAATATTGTAAAAAATTAGAAGAAACTTTTGGCCTCAAATTCGGCTTTTAGTTCATACTATGGTGTGTACGTGACTTTTGTTACCTCTGAGATATGGGACTTACCAGGTGGAAATTCAGAGGGACAAAATTCTAGTATGACATTTCTATCAATAGCTGTAAAAGTCTTTTATCTATAAGCTTGATGGATTACTCCTCATTTTTGAAAAATTACTTTAAGAGCGTTTTTGAGAGAGATGGCTTACAAGTCTACAAGTATGCCTTCTTATATATTAGCAACTGTCTCTATTTTTAAGGTACAGCTTTTGCTTCCTGCAATCTTTCATACATCTATTCAAGAAATTTTGATTGAACTTTTACAGTATTTCTAAGACTATGGTAGACATTGAAGGTCAAACTGTAACTAGAAAATGTTGCCAGACAAAATACAGGATTTCCAGTTAAATTTGAATTTTAGATCAGTAACATACTTGTACTAAAAACTATTGTTCATCTTAAATTTAGATATAATTGGTTGTCCTGCAATCTGTTTATTTTATTTTATTTTATTTTATTTTATTTTAATTTTGCATGTTATATGGCAGCCCTGGTAAAAATAAATATTCCTCATACGTTAAAATTTGAAGTCCAGTAGGTAAGACAGATACTAATCACTAATTTGGCAGGTGAATGAAAAAATATAACTGTGATAAGTGTTACCAAGGACAAATTCAGAGCTATACAAGGAAACAATAATCAGGGGAGGATCCTGGTCAGGAAGGGGACATCAGGGAAGACTTGCAGTTACAACTTGATAAATGGAAGAGCAAGTGACAACGGGCCTGGGGTACTATAGGGCAGGAAACAGAGATGCTCTAATACTGTCACTTTTCTTTTTATGCCATTTATATATTTTTTCTTCTAATTTGTTATTTAATTTTTATGTAGTTAGCATACAGTGCAATATTGGTCCCTGAAGCAGAACCCAGTGATTCATCACTTACATATAGTTCCCAGTACTCATCCTAACACATGCCCTCTTAAATGCCCAGCATCCATCTAGCCCATCCCCCATGAATCTCCCCTCCATCAATTTTGTTTGTTCTCTACTGTTGAGAGTCTCTTCTCTTGAATGCTGACAAAAACTGAGGACTGATGGATGTGCGGGGGAGAGGGGGGTGGGCATGGAGGAGGACACTTGTGGGGATGAGCACTGGGTGTTATGTGGAAACTAATTTGACAATAAACTATTTGTAAAAAAAAAAAATAATAAAATAAAAAAAAATAAAATAAAGACAAAAAAAAAAGAGTCTCTTAGGGTTTGCTTCCCTCTCTCTCTCTTTTTCTTCCCTTCCCATATGTTTTTTTGTTTGTTTGTTTGTTTCCTAAATTCCACATATGAGTGAAATCATATGGTGTTTAGGGGCACCTGGGTGGCTCAGTTGGTTGAGCAGACAACTCTTGGTTTCGGCTTAGGTCATGATCTCATGGTTTATGGGTTCAAGCCCAACATTACACTCTCTGCTGTCAGCTTGGGATCTTCTGTCTCCCTCTCTCTCTAACCCTCCCCCACTCTGTCCCTCTCTCTCCAAAATAAACAAACATTTTTTAATTTAAAAAACAAGAAATCAGGAGGAGGGCACTTTGGGGATGAGCACTGAGTGTTATGTGGAAACTAATTTGACAATAAACTATTTGTAAAAATAAAAAAAAATAAAAAACAAGAAATCATATGGTATTTGTCTTTCTCTGACTGACTTATTTCACTTAGCATAATACATTCTAGCTCCATCCACATCATTGCAAATGGCAAGATTTCATTCTAAAAAGAATTTAAAAATTGCTGAGTAATATTCCATTGTATATACATACCACATCTTTATTCATTCATCAGTCAATGGACACTCAGTTTCTCTCCATAGTTCAGCTATTGTTGATAATGCTGCTATAAACATTGGGGTGCATGGACGATATCAATCTGTATCTCTGTATCCTTACTTTTAAATGACAGTTTTATACCACAGGGGGATGTGTCTAACTCTAATGGTATAAGCAGTAGAAAGCCTGACTGTTCACCATGATGTAGAACACTTCAGAAACAAAGCCTTGTTTCAGGGGCTACCCAGGGGTAGCTTTTTCATTTGGCTTCTGACTGATAATGAAACCAGAGGCTGCAAATTTTAACCCTGTGCATTGGTGCCACAGAAGAGTTCCATTTCAATATTCAGTTCCTTTCTCCGACACAGCCCTCAGCAGGATGGAGTGTTGATGTAGTCTCCTAGCTCTAGCGCTGTAGCAAACTGGAATGAAGTGCAAAGCACAAAAAATGACTGACTAAAAAGTAATTATGTTAAAAAATAGTCATTTAAATAATATTAAATCACAAAGCTGGTGGACAATTAGTTAAACCTTATTAAAAATACACTGAAGTATAACTATGTCAGAAATGCCACCTGTTAAATTGTAAAATGATTTGATTTCATGATTTTATTATTATGACAAACAGCACATTATTATTGGCTATAGCATTTTAGATCCCCAAAGTGGAATATGCTCTACATTTCACTAATAAGTTAAATATATTAGAAATCTGCAAATGTGGGAATATTTAAGCTTTTCTCTAAAATTAGGAAGTATTTTTTAATTATAATAGAGTAGTATATCCCTTAAAAACCAGTGCCTGTGGGGAAAAATTAAAGAAAACTGCAATTTTAATATCTCAACCTCTTTGTATATATGTTACTTTGTTTCCTAAATAACAGTATTTTTCCTAAGGATGCCTATATCTTACCTTATGGTAATTTAATGTACATTTTACTCTAAAGGGTATAAATATCAAATGCATAAAAGATGTATGGGTCTTATAGTCATGTAATGCTAGATTTCTTTAAAGCCAAGGTTCTATACTTCTGGTTTCAAATCACACAAATCTTTCACCTTTTAGAGGCAAAGGCTTTGGGGCACCTGGGTGTCTCAGTTGGTCATCCGACTCTTGATCTCAGCTCAGGTCTTGATATTAGGGTCTTGAGTTCAGATCCTGAATTGGGCTCCACATGGTGTGTGGAGCCTACCTAAAAAAGAAAACAAAACAACAAACAAACAAACTAAAAAGCCAATGCTGCATTTTATAGGAAAATTTTAGAAACGAGGATACATTTTTTTTTAAGCCAGCTTTTGTTTAGTCAACTAAAAGCTAGAGAATTCCTTGCTTGTTACCAGAAATACAGCTATTGAGATCCTGCCTTCATGGATAAGTTTCTTCTTTCTGTGAAAATAGACAGGTATATTTCAGAAAAGAATGATTATTTCCAGATCAGACATCAAAAATGATTTTACGTTGTTTCTCACCTCTTCAAATTGCATGTGTTCTTTGGTGCTGCCTTGGATACTACAGAGCATAAGGGCTCTCGACCCCCCTCAGTCTCTGTCTATGGTCTAGGCCACAGGGAAGTTTTATCTGTACCAGGGAAGTTTTCAAATATAAACTGTTCCCCTAAAAGCATTAGGAATTGCAGGGCAGATATTTATCTCCCAGATGTACCACACCACTTGTAAGGCTTTTTTGATCTGCTTATAAAACATGCCCACCAGATTTTGAAATTAATTACTTCAACCTTGAGGATCCTTTTTATAGTGACCATATATACCTGTGACTGATGAGAATGTACTGTTATAGTTTAGATGGACTGGGATTTTAAAAAGAAAGAAAGGAAAATAATATTTTAGAACTACTACACACTATCTTTGCAGATCTTTAGTAGCATGGTGTGGAAGACGAAGGGCACTTAAGCCCAAACTTTGTGCAAACTCCTGGGTGCAGCTATACAAGCAATTACACTGAATCATCACCACAATCTTATAATGTTGGTATATATTGGTGCCATTTCATTGATGAGAAATCTAAAACTCAGAGAGATAATATAAGATAGGATCTTCCAGCTCACCCAAAAAGAAGGCTTTATAATGTTTTCATATTGCTCACAGGGCCTATCAGACGGATTTCAGACAGAAATATGGAGGAGTATTTAGTTGAGATGAACAGTGAAAAGTCTTTGGAAGTAAAAGCTGACCTGATGGCAGCCCTCTGGGTGGAGGCACATAAAATGGATACTTAAATCATGGCAGTAGTTAAGAAATGTGCCTGGGCCACCTGGGTGGCTTAGTCAGTTAAACATCTGACTTCAGGTCATGATCTCACAGTTCATGAGTTCAAGCCCCATCCTATGTCTGGCTCTGTTCTGACAGCTTGGAGCCTGGAGCCTGCTTCAGATTCTGTGCCTTCCTTTCTCTCTCTGCCCCTTCTCTTCTCATGCTTGCTCTCTCTCTCTCTCTCTCAACAATAAGTAAACACTTAAAAAAAAAAGGGGGGGGGGCCAGAGGAGTAAATTTTAAAGGAATTTGAGAAAACACACCCTATTCTCCTTCTTCCTTTACCCAATCCAAACCTACCACACACGCCAACCACTAAATGTTGAATTGAAAGTTGACTGGGTAGTACCAAAGCAAAAATCCACCTGCTTCCCAAATTTATGTACAGCCAGTGCTGTTAGTGCTATTAAACTGTGATTTATGTCTCATCACTTCTGGCTTTCCCAAACTCTGCTAACTTTGTTGTTTTCATATGCTTTCAATTCCCAAGTGTCTAAGGACTCAAAAAAGTCCTCTTATGATTTGTCCTGTTTGCTATTTGGTTTCTCACTGTTGTTGTTGCTTTATTTGAATATTTTCTCCAAGAGTCTTAGCAAAGTTGTTTTTTTATTAGGCTCCTTTTTGCGTTGCTCAGTCGGAAAGATCCTCTAAATCACATTTTAGTGCAGACTCACTGTTGACTCTTTATAATAATTACATTCTCGGCAATCAGCAGTAGTATCACATTTCAAGCGCCTTGGAATTATTTCTCTTGTCATGATTCGGATGCGTTTTTCAGACTCTTATCTAAAATTAAACCGCTTCCATGACGTTATGGTCGTGGAATTTGTCATAGTTAGCACTACCTTTTCTCTTCCTATCATTTAAACGTACTGCAAAGAACTTAGAGAGAGGCTGACTAGATTGTGAATAATTAGTTCTTTATAGGATTTATTGTCATCTGGGAAGAATAATATTTTAGATGTTCTTACTAATCCACAAGATGTTGTATCTAAATGGGATTACAGAAGTCATAATGCTTACTGAGTTCCAATTTTGTTTTACCTGAAGGGAGTAAATTGTTCCTGCAATGTTTTAATCATCTGTGACTGGTGTCTCAGTTTTTCCTACAGGTTGTCATTATTAGCAATTATATTCGGAGGACCCCAAAAAATTAAAGGCGGCTCTTAACAGAACATCACCTGACATTTGGTAAGGATACTTTGAAATATTAACCCCTGCAATGGGACAGAACTTATTGCAGCCCTATGCACACGAGTCTGAAATCACTCTACCAGTCCTGCAAGTCACGACAGTAGAGGCCTCTCACACACAAACATCTGCTCAGCTCCCTTAGTTTAGTTTTTTTTTTTTTTATCTTTTCTTCAACTCAAATGGATTTTGTAGGAATTTGCTGAGTTACACCTCACCTCATAAATAGAGTGATATATCTTTGTACCAACACCCAAGAAACTATGAGAACATAAGACGTAGATCCTATCAAGAAAGATGCTTTGTAATTATGAAGTGTTCTAATATGTCATACGCTCCAAACATCTGAACCCATTCTAAGGTTGTAAGATGTGCATTTCTTCTCTGTGTACAATACCACCATTCAAACTAAAACAGTAATCCTGTAAATATTAATGTTTTATACTATCACATTGGCTATTACCTTCATCATGGGTGTCTTTTCACTCTGAGGAAAAAAAAAAGTAACCAAGTAGATATTTCCAGTTCACATAAAATCATGGTTTTAAAGTGACTCAATTATAGAAAGGTATTATTTATGAAATTTCTGATTTGTTCAAATGGATGGATCCCAAATTATAAAACTAGTCATGAAAATAACACTCAATGAATATTCTGTGGCTCAACGAGAATTGACTTGAGTGTTTAAAGAATTAAAATTAAAACAGTGCTCTCTGCTACATTTCTGTATCTGCTGGATTTCGTTTTTGCCAAATGTATCTATCAGAGGCAATTCTTGTGTTTTCTTGGGTTAGTGACTTAGAGAAAGAAAGAAGAGGAAGTGGTAGGGGATGAGGACAATATTGTTGAGAAAGTTTGGAATCTAGTGGGTAGGGGTGCCTGGGTGGCTCAGTCAGTTAAGTGTCCAGCTTCGGCTCAGGTCATGATCTCACGATTTGTGGGTTCAAGCCCCATTGGGCTCTGTGCTGATGGCTCACAGCCTGGAGCCTGCTTTGAGTTCTGTGACTCTCTCTCTTTCTCTGTCCCTCCCCTGCTCACATGCTCTCACTCTCTCTCTCAAAAATAAATAAACATTAAAAAAATGTTTAATTAATAAAATAGAATAAATTAAAAATTAAAAAAATAAATCTAATGCATAGAAAAGTAATGGTTTTTGAAAATTATGCTCAAGGCCATTAATTTTTTTATTGTGAAAGAAACAAATAACTCCCATCAAGTTTTGTATAGTTTTCAAAATATTTCCATGATATAGTTAGTTTTGTTGGAATTATTTTATTATTTTATTTGTTGGTAGCTAATGTGCTTGTTTGTTTGTTTGTTTGAACCTAGGATAATATGCTGAATCTCAACAATGGTCAACCATGAGATTGGCAGAGCCATATCCAAAGCAATCTGGTTCAGTAATTTGCCTGTTTGCTAGTAGACTCCCTAGATACTGAAGTGTATCCTAGTTCCAAGTATGCGAATAGAAATCATTCTTAGCCTAAAAATTATATCTTGATGTTATGTCATCCCAGAGGTGGACAAGCTGCCAATTGTCAAAGAGATTAAAAACTTTTAGCTAAAAATAACTATTAATCATTCCAGTGTAGAAAGATAAGATTGGATAGTGAGATACTCAATTATGAGGGAACCTCAAAAACACTCCAGCCAGCCCACCAAAACAGACCGTCAGTCCCAATTTCTCCGTTCCTGCCATTGCTGCCAATGCTTCCCCAGTTAGCTAGGCTCACAACAATAAGGGTTAATTCCACACATTGTTCAGCTTCAGATATCATCAGGCACCTTTTTTCAGCTATTTCCAAACTAGCCTGATCTTTATCACCGTTCTCATGGCATTTTAATAGGCTAATTGTGGGGGGCGCCTGGGTGGCTCAGTCGGTTAAGCATCCAACTCCGGCTCAGGTCATGATCTCACAGTTCCTGAGTTTGAGCCCCATGGTGGGTTCCGTGCTGTCAGCTTCAGATCTTCTGTCCCTTCCTCTCTCTGCCCAAACCCCACTCTCAAAAACAAATAAATATTTTTTTTAAAAAATAGGCTAGGGTGCCTGGGTAGTTCAGTTGAGTAAGTATCTGACTCCTGATTTTTGTTCAGGTCATGATCTCATGGTTTGTGGGATCAAGCACTGCATCAGACTCTGTGCTGACAGCGTGGAGCCTACTTGGGATTCTCTCTCTCCCTCTCTCTCTCTGCCTCTCTCTCACTCATGCATACACACACTCTCTCTCTCTCAAAATAAATAAATAAACATTTAAAACATTTTTGTTAATTTTAAAAATAGGCTAATTGTGTTCCCTGTATATATTCTTTTACACCAAAGGGGAAAATATTGCTTAATGATGCTACACTGATTTCTTATATATAGGTGATAGGTAAATATAGAATGTATACAGTTTGAAATCCTAATGGAGTCCTCAGTCTAGGGTTCAATCCATTTTATCTCTCTTAGACCATCTGTCCAAGATCCTTATGGTTCTGGTAGCATCTCCTCAGGTTATAGTTATTTACTCTCTGCTGCCTCTTCCTGCTCTTAGTCTTACCTGTTATACTCCTTAGAATGTTCAGCTTCTCTCTTTACATGTAAATTCTAAAATGCTAAGGCTCAAGTGGAATTAAACTTCCCTGAAGCCTTCTCCAGAAGTTTACACTCAAGTATCTTTTCGGTTCTGTCAGAATTCCCAGAACATTTTGCGAAATGCCCAACATCTATATACCTGTTTTCTATTAGGTTCCTGTATGTAAGTTAAATTAAAGATAAATTGATACTTCTATTTCTTCTCTTCCCCCAGGAGTCTGTTATTTAGACTATAGGTCATGACTCACTAGTTTCATAAAATCAACTTAGTTCATTGACAATCATCTTTAAAAAAATGAAATAGATTAGGGGTGCCTGGGTGGCTCAGTTGGTTGAGTGTCCGACTCTTGGTTTCAGCTCAGGTCATGATCTTACAGTTTGTGGGCTTGAGCCCTGCATCAGGCTCTGCGGTGGTAATGCAGAGCCTGCTTGGAATTCTCTCTCTCCTTCTTTCCCCCTCCCATGCTCATGCATGCTCTCTCTTTCTCAAAATAAATAAGTAAAGTTTATTTTTAAAAAATGGAATAGATTAGAATAGAAAAGAGGAGAGTGGTGCCCAGAGTTAGGAAGAGTATTGACTGGCAACTCTTTTGTTTTAGATAGATAACCAGAGAAATATAGCAAGATAGACATTTGTATTTTGCGTCCTAATATAAAATTGTTTTTTTTTTTACTATGAATCATAGTCCTAAGGGATTTTGTAATTTATCAAAAGCATGTTTATAACCCTTCATAAGTAGAGTTATTCATTCATTCAACACGTTAAGTACACCAGAAGTATTTAAAAAATAATAAAATTGTTTCTCTCATTGAGGACCTAGCATTCTCTAAGAGAAGTTGGTATGTATACAAACAATTTTAGTATGATGTACATGATTTCTACATACAGAGTACAAATAATTCCCTGGGAACAAAGAGAAGGAAGTAATCGCACTTCCTTACGAGTCTCTTGTTGACTTACATCCTTCATTCTTCTGATGAGAAATCAGCCTGCTAAGTTTCAATTAAAATATTTGTAAGATGTTAGTCCATTTTCTTCTCTTCTTTAATGTTACATGATTATGGGAAAGTGATAGAGTTTTAGCGTAAAGTTTTGTGTGGTGAGGTTGTAGAAATAATAAATTACTTTTCAACAGTCTTGAACTATTTTTAAAAATTGATACTTGCCCTTATACTTCAGAAAAGCTGTTATCTATTTTTTTAGAAAACATTTTTAAGCTTATTTATTTATTTTGCAAGAGAGAGCAATCAGGGAACAGGCAGAGAGAGAGGGAGAGAGAGAATCCCAAGCAGGCTCTGTGCTATCAGCACAAAGCTCAATGCAGGGCTCGAACTCACAAAAGGTGAGATCATGACCTGAGCTGAAACCAAGAGTTGTATGCTTAACTGTCTGAGCCACCCAGGTGCCCAAAAACATTATCTATTTAGCGGAGGAAGTTGTTGGAAAGCTTGACCTCCATAAAGTTCCTCTTTATATGAAATGAGAAAACTTTCTCAGAGTATATCACCTGTCTTAATATTTTCTCATGTTCTTAAGATTATACACAAACATACTGCAACACAATATAAAAGTTTAACAGCAGTATACTTGAAAATTTCATATTAATAAATATTGATGCCTAAAAACATATTGAGTCAAAAATATCGGGTAAATATAGTAAATTTAAAATAATAGATACTCATACTATAATTTCTCTTTTCCTAAAATACAATGTACTTTGGATTGATTGGATGTTCAGTTGACCCCTGAATAACATGTGGCTTTACAGGTATCAGCTGCCGACACAGTTGAAAATCTGAGTTTAAATTACTCTTCAAACACTTTACTAATAGCCAATTGTTGACCAGAAGTCTTACCAATAACATAAACAGCTGATTAACACAAACTCTGTATGTTCTATGTGTTGTAGACTGTATTCTTCCAATAAAGTAAACTAGAAAAAAGAAAGTGTTATTAAGAAAATTATAAGGAAAATACACTGATAGTGCCATACTTTTAAAAAAAAAACAACACACACACACACACACACACACACACACAAATCCAGGTATAAGTGGACCTGCACTTCAATCCCCTGTTGTTCAAGGGTTAATTGTGCCTTTAGAGACAAATGAAAAAATATTTTTATAAGAGGATTTAAAAAGCACTTTGCTATGTCTCTTTGACATAGCAAAAATTAGATTTGCACTTCGATTAAAAAAGAAGACACCAGAGTTATACTCTGCCAATGTAACCAAAACATGCTACCCCTTTTTAAATAGAGTCCTTTCTTGAAACCTCATTAAACATACCCTGAATGTGTAGTCTGTTCCCTTGCGTTCTTAGTACATGCTTTTTGAGTAAGCAGTATTATTCTTTCTCCAGCTCTAATTAATTTCTGTCATTATTTTTCATTTGGCATCTATTTGAAGTTTTTAACTGTTCTAGTTCAAATGCATAATTTTAAAGTTAAGAAGCTTCTCTGGACAGTTAAATGTATATGCACACTACCCTCCCCTACGTTATTGGAGTAACTAGAGTTTGTTGTCTAGGTTGTATCACATAAAGCTTTTTGTACAACACACTTCCTATGACTAAATCATACTGTCAAGTCATGGGCCTTTTGTTTCCAAGAATCAAGGTCCAGAGTCCAAGCCTCTGAAATTTATTTCCATAATAAGAGGTTTATTGAATGACTTAAAAAAAGAATTATCTATTTAATTTTCTGAAACAGCTTAAAACTTTATCAAATTTTTAATACATCATTTTTGTTAATAATCAGTATAAAATCTAGTAATCTCCAAATGAGTTTGTCTAGTCAAACAGTCTAGTTTTATTTGCTAAGAAGTCCTGGGTTTTTCATAATGAATATTGTGTGTGTGTGTGTGTGTGTGTGTGTGCGTGCTACAATCCATGAGAATTATTCTTTTATTTAATATTTATTTTTTAGAGACAGAGCATGGGCAGGGGAAGGGGAGGGAGAGAGACAGGGAGACACAGAATCTTAGGTAGGCTCCAGGCTCTGAGCTGTCAGCACAGAGCCCCATGCAGGACTCGAACCCACAAGGCCCCAGATGATGAACTGAGGTGAAGTTGGATGCTTAACTGACTGAGACACCCAGGCACCCCCTTGAGAATTTTTCTTAAGTGTATTTATTTATTTTGAAAGAGAGACAGTGCACATGCATGTACAAGTGGTGAGGGTCAGAGAGAGAAGGAGAGAGAGAATCCCAGTAGGTGCCAAGCTCTTAGCACAGAACCCACCTCGGGGCTCAGTCTGACCCACTGTAAGATCAAGAGTTGGATGCTTAAATGACCGAGCCACCCAGGCACCCCACAAGTCTATGAGAATTTTTATATAATCTGCATAAACTAGTTTTATGTATTGGAAATATCTACTTACTTCCTTGAGAATTTTCCCTTGGAGTTATGTAATATTTTTAAATATAATCAACTTGCCTCAATTTTTATGCCTCCTCTGGTATATATTATATATACATATGGATATAGATGATATATAGGCATATGTTGTATATATACAACTGTATAGGGCTTTATGCTTTCAAAGACTTAGCTCCAGATGAGAAAACTGAGGCCTCAATAAGTAAAGATATTTGCTTAAGAACTAGATAGTAAGAGGTGGAAGTAGGAAATAAACCCATATCTTACTCCACATTTCATGTTTTGATTATAATCTGAATATATAAAACATCAAAAACAGTTGTATTAGTCAAGGGTCTCAGCAAAACAGAACCAATGGGAGATACATAGATCTATATAAAAGGAGATTTATTCTAGGTGTTGGTTAATATGGTGATGGAGGCCTAGGAGTTCCTTGATCTGCCATTTGCAAGCTGGAAAACCTTGAAAGCCAGTGGTATAATTCAGTTATTGTCTGAATGCCTGAGAATAGGGGAAGTCAGTAGTAGAAGATCCAGTGTAAGACAAAAGACCCAAGAACCAGGAACGCCAACATTCAAGGGCAGAAGACGGATACTTTGGATACTTCAGGTCAGAGAGAGAACATTATTTTTCCTCAGCCTTTTTGTTCTATTCAGGCCCTAAATAGATTGAATGATGCCCACCCACATTGGTAGGAGTAATTAATCTTCTTTACCAAGTCTACTGACTCAAATGTTAATCTTTTCATGAGGCATCCTCCCAGACACACCCGGAAATGTTGTTTACCAGCTATGTGGCATCCCCTAGCCTGTTCAAGTTCAAGTTGACACATAAAATCAACCATCACACCAGTATTCTTGTAATTGTTTGTGATTGCTAGCAATATGCTGTAATTTACTTTGTGAAAACTCCATAAAGCCCTATTTCTGCCCAGTAACTAAATCCTTCCTGCTCTACCTCCCTAGGCTATCTGCCTTACTGTCCTCTATCCTGAATCCTACCTATTTCAGTACCGTTTGGGAAAATACAGTATTGAAAACTCTGGAAATCTCAGTGTTAAGTTAAAACCGAGGGAAGAAAATGGATTTTCTAGAATCAAAGAGCCCTCTTTTGCTGGGTACTATGCCTGGGGCTTTCTGTATGGTAAATCTCCTATTAGGTATAACAACCTATGACTTAGGCATTTGCAACTTCACTTCAGGATGAGCAAACTGAGATAAGGAAAAGTTAAATCCATTGCTGCCAAAATTTCCTTGATTCCCTTCAGGTGGGAGCCTGAGATTCAACCCTACATCCATATAGCCTGAAGTCTAGAATCTTTCCAGTATACCACTCTCTTGCAAGAGTGATTGTTCTGAGATGTGGGTTTTCTGTAGAAAGTTGTTAAGTTATTCAGTTGTTGTTTTGTTGACTTTTATTTAAAAGTGTTTTTTAAGCAAGAAGTTTATATTAGCTATTCTACCTACCTGAAAGTAGAAGACCTGACATATACCATGAGCTTAGAGCTTCCTTACTCAGATGATAGGAAATGATTGGCCCTGAGAAGGTGAATACGCTGTGGTTATCAGAGAGGACTGGATTGAAGCAATTTTTATGACAACTGTCAAAGAAAGTAAAGATTAAGCTGTTTTACATGATGTTGGCTTATAGATTAGCTGTACTCCATAGACAACATATTTAATTCATGATAGTTTTTGCAACCCCAACAATAAGGAGGGAGCTTGTAAAGTATGAACTGCTGGATAAAGACAATTAGAGAAATCAAAAGGCAGAGTGGGAAATGCTTGTCAAAAATTTAAATAGGTATCTATTCCTTGAAAGAAATTGTTCAGAATTTCATACAAATTCATCTACATAATATAATTCCAATGCTCACACTGATGTTCATAATTCATCTTTTAAAAAATGTGAATTATGGGGGGGGGGGCGGCTGGGTGGCTCAGTCTGTGAAGTGTCTGACGCTTGATTTTGGTTCAGGTCATGATCTCACAGTTCGTGGGATCATGACCCACATAGGGCTCTGCGCTGACAGTGAGGTGGCTGCTTGGGATTCTCTATCTCTCTCTCTTTTCCTCTCTCTCTGCCTCTCCCCTGTGCACATGTGCCCTCTCTGTCTCAAAATAAATAGACATTTTAAAAGCTATGAATTTCTTCTTCAATCTAGTAACACTCTTTAACTCAAGTTTATTAGTTTCTTTTTAGCACATGATATTCCTGTCAGATAGCTTGACCCTGAAACAATGCAAATACTTTAGTAATAGACTTGTGTGTTCTTTCCATGTTTTGGCTATTGTTGAGAGTGCTGCTATGAACATTGGGGTACATGTGCCCCTAAGCATCAGCACTCCTGTGTCCCTTGGGTAAATTCCTAGCAGTGCTACTGCTGGGTCATAGGAGAGTTCTAGTGTTATTTTTTGAGGAACCTCCATACTGTTTTCCAGAGGGGTTGCACCAGCTTACATTCCCACCAACAGTGTAGGAGGGTGCCCATTTCTCCACATCCTTGCCAGCATCTAGAGTCTCCTGATTTGTTCATTTTAGCAATGTTCATAGCAACACTCTCAACAATAGCCAAAACATGGAAAGAACCTAAGTGTCTATCAACTGATGAATGGATCAAAAAGATGTGGTATATTTATACAATGGAATACTACATGGCAACAAGAAAGAATGAAATCTGGCCACGTGTAGCAACATGGATGGAACTAGAGGATGTTATACTAAGTGAAATAAGTCAGGCAAAGAAGGACAAATACCATATGTTTGCACATATAGGTGGATTAGAAGGAAGTTAATGGAGGACAATGTGTGAGAAGAAGGGGAAAAAAAGTTGGGGAAAGGGAGGGAGGCAAATCATTAGAGACTCGTGAATGCTGAGAACAAACTGAGGGCTGAGGGGGGTGGGGGAGAGGGAGTGATGGGCATGGAGGAGGGCACTTGTTGAAATTAGCACTGGGTGATATATGGAAACCAACTTGACAATAAACTATTTAAGGAAGGAAAAAAAAAAGAAAGAAATAGACTAGCATGGGGGCACCTGGGTGGCTCAGTCAGGTAAGTGATTGACTTCAACTCAGGTCATGATCTCACAGTTTGTGGGTTTGATCCCCGCATTGGGCTCTGTGCTGACAGTTCAGAGCCTGAAGCCTGCTTCAGATTCTGTGTCTCCCTCTCTCTCTGCCCCTCCCCACTCACACTCTGTCCCTCTTTCTCTAAAAGCCAAGTAAACATTTAAAAGTTCTTTAGAAAATAGACTAGTATGAAGTTAGGGAGATAGACTGGTCTGTAACCAGCAGTATTAACAGAATAAGTCAATTTTCCCAAGTTTACAGAAAAACATATACAAGTAAATCTCATCTTAAGAAAATCAAATATAGGGGCGCCTGGGTGGCTTAGTTGGTTAAGCATCCAACTTTCACTTAGGTCATGATCTCGCAGTTCGTGGGTTCGAGCCCCGCGTTGGGCTCTGTGCTGACTGCCAGCTCAGAGCCTGGAGCCTGTTTCAGAGTCTGTGACTCCCTCTCTCTCTGACCCTCTCCTGCTCACGCTGTCTCTCTCTCTCTCCCCTAGAAATAAATAAAAATATTAAAAAAAAAGAAAAATATATGCATGTTCAATTACAAAATAGACAAATTATGCTTTGTTTTCACTGTAGAAACATTTATTGCATTCCTTCTAATGCAAATAAAACATTTCAGTTTATCAAGAAAGCAGGAATATGTACAGCCAAATTTCCAAGGTTCCAGTAAGTATTAACTTTGACGAACATTTATACTTGACTCTTCATTTCATTTTCTTAATTGCTTTAAAAGAATCCCCTCTAACTCCCTTCTCCCCAAAACTCATTCTCCTGCCTCAATTTGTAAGTAAACTTGAAAGGTATTTTTAGATATGCAGCATTAAATGTATACTGAATCTTCCAACTTTGAGTATCAGAGAAAATTATTTGTTCCATAGAGCAATGGGCTCAAAACACAGGCTAGCTTGAGTGCCAATCTTCAGAATGCTTGGAACTTCTCTAGGACCCTCGAGGGACTTCTCTGGGTCAGGCTGTCCCTCTCTTTCAGTTAATTCTCTAGGAATTATGAGCCTTCTTTTTTCTGTAATGTGGAAATATTAACCCTTTCACTGAGATGCTCTTAGGTAATAAAACTATACTGGCTCTTTGTGTTTTGTGATTAACATTCATTTTTCAAATGGCTAAAGGAATTGAATAAATCTTTGAGATAAAGTAGTTTCCATGAAACATCTGAATTTGCTGACGGATGGGAACTAAAAATAACCCTATAAAAGTTTCGGTGGAAATCCAAATAGTCACGTTCTCCAACCACTTGAGAATCCCTCTATGGGCAATACATATCTCATAAAGAACACAATGATAATGTTAAAACTACTGGTGAAAAATAATGTTGCCATAAACTGAGGAAAGAGTACATATGTTTCAGTGATAAAACTACCAAAACATATTTTCCATCTTCAGATTTACATGTAAATGAAATATAATTATGATGTTTTGGTGCAAAAAATCCTATCTAGTAAAAATCATAAGGAGTGTGTCACATAGACAAAAAATTATATTTATATTTTTGTAAAAATTAGGGGATTAACAATATCAAAAATAATACTGGGGCAATCAGCCAAAAGTTTGTAAAAAATAAAGTTACATTTCTGCCTCACACAATGCATATAAAAAATTTCCAACTAGACAAAAGAGCTAAGTGTTAAACTCAAATAAAAACCACAAACTAACACCTATAAAAGTAAGATGAACTAAAGGTATATACACATATCTATAACTGTGATTGGAGGAGATCTTCCTAGGAAAAACATAAATGTCAGAATTTACCACAAAAATATTCAGGTTTTTTTTTTTGAGAAAGATTCCTTAAACAAAGTTAAGACAAATTATAAACTGGGAAACAACATATAAAGCAAATATAAGAGGTATTAATACTCAGAATATATAAAGAGTCCATATAAATAAATATGAAAGGATAATCAAATAGAAAAATAAATAAAAGAACAAAAATACAAATGGTCACTAAATGTATGAAAAATTATTTTACCTCCCTGATAAGAAGGGAGATTTAAAAATAATGTTATATTTTTAGACCCATTGGATTAGCAAAATATTTGTAAGATTGTTAATACCCAGCACTGGAAAGAAAATGGACACTTATAAACGATTGGTGGGAATATCATTTGATAATGCCTTTTAAGAAGGTAATTTAACTAGCACATTCTTATTTAAACCTAACAACATGAATCACAGTAGTTATGATCCTAGGAATCCTAATAATCTAGTTTCTAAAAAATCTAGCTTATCAAACACAAAAAAGTGTTATGTATTGGGAATTTAAGTATGACAATTACAATAGGGTGTAAAATACTGAGATAGATTAAGGGTTCTTGTAAAACAGCCTGTGGTCCAATCAGGTGACTTTTTTTTTTTTTTTAAATATTTTTATTCATTTCTAGGAGAGAGAGAGAGAGAGAGACAGCGTGAGCAGGGAAGAGTCAGAGAGAAGGGAGCCACAGACCGAAACAGGCTCCAGGCTCCGAGCCGGCAATCAGCACAGAGCCCGACGCGGGGCTCGAACCCACGAACCACGAGATCATGACCTAAGCGAAAGTCGGACGCTCAACCGACTAAGCCACCCATGCGCCCCCAATCAGGTGACTTTTATTTGACTACTTGATTTATATGTCTGTAAAATATTTTAGACTTATAAGGATTAAGTAAGATTATAAAAGTAAAGAGCTTAGAACTTAGATGCAGAGAATACCCATTATTTCCTAGATTCTCTTCCCTTAGTATCAGAATCTTGGTTTTGATAGAAGCAGCAATGTACGCGGTAAAAAAACAATCATATTTCTCAGCCTTCCTTGCATCTAAGGATAACCAGGTGGCATACTTCTAGTTTTCTAGTTAATGCGATGTAAGCAAAAAAATAAATAAATAAATAAGTAATCACTGAAATATGTGTAGGAGATTCCTATCCTACGGTGCCATAACAAAATATCACTGGGTGGGTGACTTAAACACAGATATTTATTTTTTCACAATGATAGAGTCTAGAAGTCTGAGACCAAAGTGTATGCAGAGTTAGTTTCTACCAAGGCCTCTTTCATGGGTTTGTAGACAGCTCCTTCTCCTTGTATCTTCACATGCTCTTCCTTCTCTGTGTCTGTCCTGGCCTCCTCCTCATATAAGGAAATGAGTCACATAAAAATAAATAAAATGACCTCATTTTAACATAATCACCTTTTTGAAGACTCTGCCTCCAAGCACAGTCACATGCTGAGATACTGGGTGTTAGGAATTCAAAATATGAATTTGTAGGGGGAAGCGCAATTCAACCAACAGCAGCAGGGTGTTCAGGAAAGCACCTCAACAGCTCATAGGCCCTATTTGCATGTTGTATTTCTTCCTTGTTCCACCAGAGATATGCAGGAAAGGTCTGAAACTGAAACAGCCTTTTTGTGACCCTGAAGGAAAGACTAGAGATTTCAGAATCGTTGATCCTGACCTAGTCACACTGCAATAACATCATCAACTAACCCTCCCTCAGAGAATCTTGGTAAGTGTATACTAGAGGTAAAGCAAAGGAGGGACTTAGAACTTACCTTGTTATTCGAAGCTTCTGTTACATGTAGCAAAACCCAAATACACAGAGGTGAATAGTGTTCAATAAATTCTAATTAGCAATAATTATAATTAAAGGGTTTTTTTAAAAAACAAAAACTAAATGTTCATCAACAGAGAAGTGTTTTAGGGATGCCTGAATAGCTCAGTCAGTTAAGCATCCAACTTTGGATCAGGTCATGATCTTGGCTGGTTGGTTCGAGCCCTGAGTTAGGCTCTGTGCTGACAGCTCAGAGCCTGGATCCTGCTTCAGATTCTGTGTGTGTGTGTCTCTCTGCCCCTCCCCCACTGTCTCTCACTCTGTCTCCCTCTTTCTCAAAAATAAATAAACATTAAAAACTTTTTTAACTAAAAAAATTGAGGCAATCCACATTATGAAATAGTTTACAGCTATTAAAGATAAATATGAGGAAGATCTATATCAAATAACGAGTGAAGTTTTCTAAGATCTATTATGAAGTGATAAGTTGCAGAAAAAAGGTGCATTTATTTTATAATTACACATAGATTAAATATATAAATGCATTAAAGTTCTATAGGGATACAGGACTGTATTGTTTAAACCTTTAATGAGATATATATTAATATGTTATAAATATCATAAAAAGGGAAATATATTTTATAAAATTGATCAAATTTCTTTTCTTTGCAGTTCTGTACTTGTACAAAGTGCTTCCACTAAAATGTTTGAATTACAAAAATCAAACCAATTCACCAGAAAGATACACATTTTATTAAAAACACTTAAATCATTAATTTTGTTGAAAAAAATGCCACAGGGCAATGTGTAATTACTTGAGGGGCTAGACATATCATTCTTTTATTAACAAATTCATAACTCAAACTGGCTTTCTATGAAGGGACAAGTCTGATCTCTGGAGAGAGTAATACATTATAAATGTTGCTTTAAAATTATATTTAAAGAGAATTCCATTTGCAACATAACAGTGTGAGGAGCACTGTGGACCCATTTTCCAGAAAAACCGGAAAAAATATTTTAAAAGAAACATCCATTTTAAAGTTTGTGGGAATGGTCTTAAGGGCATACAGCAAATGAAGGAACACTTATTCAGGAAAATCTACTAAAACTCAATAAGACCAGTGAGAATCTGAGGTTCCCACCTCCCTCCTCCAAATCAGTAGAACAGAAAGGCTACTCCAGGCTGGGGCCTGGGAATATATTCACGCTTCTTTCTCCCCAGCTTCCAGGAAAAGTGCTCCCTAATTAACAGGAGAAAGACATCAGCATTTTACCTAGTGTTTTCAGAACTCCAATGATGTTTTTTGGCAAAATAGATGAGCCCAAGTTAAAATTCATATGGAAGTTCCAGGGGCCCATTTCTGAAAAAGGACAGATTTGAAGGATTCACACTTCCTGCTTTTAAAATTTACTGAAAAGCTACAGTAATCAAAACTGTGTAGTTTTGGCATAATAATAGATAAATAGAATAGAATAGAGAATATAAAAATAAACTCAGTGGTCTATCAATCTATGGTCAACTGATTTTTCACAAGCATGGGAAGACTATTCAATGCAGAAAGAATTGTCTCTTAAACACACTGTTCTGGAAAACGGTGTATCAACATGCAAAAGAATGAAAGTAGACCTTTATCATGCACCTTATATGAAAATTAACTCAAAATGAATCAAAGACCTGAATTTAAAACCTGTAGCTATAGAACTCTTCAAAGAATATATAGAAGCATATATGCAGGAACTTGGATTTGGCAGTGGAATCTTAAAATCACAGGCAACAAAAGAAAACATAAACCAGACTGGATTAAAATTTAAAGCTTTGGTTCATCGAAGGGCACTCTCAAGGGAATGAAACACAATCCATTCAGCAAATGATGCAAAACAACTGAACATCCACAAACAAACAAACAAACAAACAAAAAGAATCTAGACACAGATTTTACACACTTCACAAAAATTAACTCCATATAATACAGACCTAAATATAAAATGCAAAACTATAAAACTCACGAAAGATAATATAGGAGAAAATCTAGATAACCTCGGGTATGTCAATGACATTTTAGAAACAACACCAGAGCACGGTCCATGAAAGAAATAATTGACAAGCTGGACTTCCTTAAAATGAAAAACTTCTCTGTGAATGACAATGTCAAGAGAATGTGAAGACAGGCCACAGCCTGGGAGAGAATATTTGCAACAGATACATCTGATAGAGGACTCTTATCCAAAATACACAAATAAAACATTAAACTTAACCAAAGGAAAACAAATAACCCGATTTAAAAATAGGCAAAAAAAAAAAAAAAATCCAAACAGACATGTGACCAGAGAAGATATCCAGATGGAAAATAAGCATATGAAAATATGCCCAACATTATTTATTATTATGGAATTACAAACAGAACAGCAGTGAGACATCACTACAAACTTATTAGAATCACAAAAATTCAAAACACGGACGACAGCAACAGTTTGTGAGGATGCGAAGCAACAGGAACTATCATTTGCTGTAGAATGTACAGTGGTACAGCCAGTTCAAAAAATACTTTGGCAGTTTCTTGTAAACCTACCCATAGGCTTACCATAAGATGCAGCAATTGTTTGCACTCCTACATCGTATTTACCCAAATGAATTGAAAACTTATATTGATACAAACACATACATATGAATGTTTACAAGGTCTTTATTTTTGATCATTCAAAGCTGAGCCCAACCACGATTTCCTTCAATGGGTAATAAGATAAATAAACTTGATACGCCATTAAACGGAATAGTATTGAGGGACCAAACAAAATGAGCTTTCAAGCCATGAACTCAACATAGAGGAACCTTAAATGCATATTGCAAAATAAAAGAAGCCATTCTGAAAAGGCTACTAATTGTATGCTTCCACAAGCGTACGACAGTTTATTTGGAGAAGGCAAACCTGTAGTGCTAGTAAACAGATCAGTGGTTGCCAAGGGTTCAGTGGCAGACAAGGGCTTGTTGACAGGTAAAACACAGGGGAAATTTTAGGACTCTAAAGCTACTTTTAGAGCCATGAAGTATGATGCAATAGTGGTGAATACGAGATGTTAAGCATTGTCAAAACCCATTGACTTTCATAGCACAAAGAATAAATCTTAATGTGTACAATTTTTGAGAAATCATCTCAGAGTTTGGAGGATCCTAGAATGGCAAAAGAATTTAAATGTATTGCAAATCCCAGATAGGAGAGATTGTATAAAATATCTGACCAATAACCTGCAAAACCGTCAAGGTCATCTAAAATAAGGAAAGTCTGAGGAACTGTTAAAACCAAGAGATGCCTAAGAAGACATGACTATTAAATTTAATGTGGTATCCTGGATGGGATCCTAGAATAGAGAAGGAAATTAGGACACAGTTATGAAAAAGACAAACCACAAACTGGACGAAAATATTTGCAAAACATCTCTCTGATAAAGAACTTGTATCTAGGGGCTCCTGGCTGGCTCAGTTGGTGGAGCATGGGACTCTTGATCACAGATTTGAGGCCCACGTTGGGTGTAGAGATTACTTTAAAAAACAAACAACAACAACAAAAAGCTTGTATCTAAACTGTACAAACAACTCTTAAAACTTAACAAACAAGAGCCATATTGAAAGTCTGGGTGTGGGGTACCTTAAAACACTCTATTCTATTTTGAAATAACTCTATAAATCTAAAACTGTTCTAAAATAAAGGTTCATTTTTTAAACATCCTTAATAGTTTCATGTCCACTTAAAAGCAACCCAAATATAAGATTTCATCTCATCTTAGCATAAACAAGTCAGGACAAAGCAGCGAGGTTCATTTATGCTGTATTATTCCTGAAGGATGAGTGATTGGCTCCTGCTTGTCTTATTTTTCCCTAAAGTCAAGGTGTGTGCGTCTGGTTTGGGGTGGGGAGGGGACGGTGAAGAGATAATACAAAACATTTCTTCCACATTATAATGCTCTTTTTCACTCTTTAAATTTCCAAAACCAGGTTGTAAGCCTACAATTAATGGGAACATTTAATATAGTTTGCTTTGGTTGCTTTCCTATATGGCTGTTATTAAATCAGCTGTGCATCTTACAGTCTGTGGGATTTTATAAACTGAAGAAAGATGGTATATGGACTCCATACAAGTGTAGAGAACAATAATGTCCTTCCCAAAAGAATCTTTCAGTTCCCGTTTCAGTTCATGTGACAGGCTAACTCTTCCCCCAGGAGGAAGTTCCATTTGTTTATTTTTGTATTCACATTGTACTTTGTGAGCACATAGGTCAAGCCTTACTGAACAGAGTTTGCCACGTTTCTTTAAATACTCTTTTACGTACGTATGCCCAAGGCCTTCTAACTGTCACCAGCCAAGTTAAAAAACAAAAAACAAAAAAAACACCTCAAGCTGGTGGTAGCTGAGTGCTGTCTGCGTCTTTGTTTCATATCAAGCCTCCAGAGAATTGAGTGTGATATCTGGGTAATAGCAATACTGAAACCTGTCCCAAACCTCAGCACAAGTGCAAAATAGATTACATTTACATTTGCTGCTGGGCATACTCTCTTGCAGATGGATGTTATCATCCATCCTCTCCTTTTTATTTTTAGTTATTTTTTTTAATTTTTTTAACATTTATTCATTTTTGAGAGACAGAGACAGAGACAGAGCGTGAGCTGTGGAGGAGCAGAGAGAGAGGAAGACACAGAATCAGAAGCAAGCTCCAGGCTCTGAGCTGTCAGCAAAGAGCCCAGTGTGGGCTTGAACCCATGAACCACGAGATCATGACCTGAGCTGAAGTTGGACGCCCAACCGACTGAGCCACCCAGGCGCCCCACATCCTCTCCTTCTTAAAGCGCCCAGCTGTCCATAATGGCTCCTCGAGGTGGGTAGCCATCTATTCTCCTCACAGAAAGATCATCATCCTCAGATTATTTTTCTGATTTTTCTGTCTATAGTTCTCACTTTTTGGAGACTTCTCTGTACTTTCAAAAATTACAGATATGATCGTTGACAGTGTGTTAATACCAATATATTTTTGTTTGTTTCACGTTTTTATTTAACTTTCAGTTAGTTAACGTATAGTGTAATATTAGCTTCATTGATTCGTGACTGACATATAACACCCAGTGCTGGTCACAACAAACGCCCTCCTGAGTGTCCATCACCCATTTAGCCCATCCCCCACCCACCTCCCCTCCAGCAATGCTAATATATTAATACAGGGGTCAGCAAACTGCTGCCTTGGGCCAAATCCAGCTTACTGCCTGTTTTTGTAAATAAAGTTTCATTCGAATGCAACCACACCCATTTGTTTAGTATGCAGTAGTGCCTATGGCTGCTTTTGCTCTACAATGACAGAGCTGAGTATTTTCAACAGAGACCATGTAGCCCACATAGTCTAAAATATTGACTATTTGGGCATTTACAGAAAAAAGTTTGCTGACCTATATATCATTTGTGTTGGGGCATAGGTGTAATTCATGTGGTAATTGATTTGAAAGTGTCCTACTGGGTAATAGGATGTGGCCCTATATTCTACCTCACTCTCATTTTACAAAGGCATTGTAGAAACAACCCAGTAAGCAAAATTTGTGATAATAGCTTTGAGAGAAAACTTATACAATGGAGACTGCTGGGGGCGCCTGGGTGGCTTAGTCGGTTAAGCGTCCGACTTTCGCTTAGGTCATGATCTCGCGGTTTGTGGGTTCGAGCCCCGCGTCGGGCTCTGTGCTGACTGCCAGCTCGGAGCCTGGAGCATGTTTCAGTCTGTGACTCCCTCTCTCTCTGACCCTCCCCTGTTCACGCTGTCTCTCTCTCTCCTAGAAATAAAAAACAAAAAAAAATTCTAAAAAAAAAAAAAAATGGAGAATGCTGAAAGCACAGGCATCCAGTGTTTCAGCAGGATCTGATAAATATATCACGTTATCCCTATCATTGAGATTAAGAAATGAATATTGGCTAAATTGCAGCAAGATTTGGTGAATTCCATAAATATTACTTCCTAAATTGTTCGTGTGAAGCCAGCCAGTGATCTGGTGGTGTACTTCAGAGCCCCAACTTATTAAATAGTTTTATTAAAGGACATTGTTTTGTGCTGATTAAACCTGTAGAAGAAAAACTGGAGAGCGATAGATAACACGTTGACTGAAAGAATAGTGATCCTAACAGGTTGAAATAAGAGGCTAATTGTGCTGACATGTCATCTAACAGGAATTAATGAAAAGTCCTAAGTGCGGTGTACAAAACCATGGGTACAATACAGGTTTCATGGCTTGGCCTGAGTAGGAAATGTATTCAGATTTAGCTGACAGCAAACTCAATATGATGCTGCTTTGCATAGCAATTGCCAAGAAAATTTAATTATATTATTATGTATTAATCAGAAAACCTATCTAGAAGATGGGCGGATATAAGCATACGATTTCGAGAAAGTGTGTCATGTTAACTGTTGAGCTTTCAGAGAAACTTTCACAAATGGGAGCATTTTAAAAGGAGACCAATGAGGTGAGGAGCCCAAAATGAAGTCACAGTAGTAAAAGCAACAAAAGAAAGGGACCACAGGTAGTCCCTGACTTACGGTGGTTCAACTGAACAAATTGTTTTTTCTTTACTGTATTTTGGTGCAAAAGCAATGCACATTCAGTAGAAACTGCACTTTGAATTTTGAATTTGGATCTTTTCCTGGGCCAGTGATAGACAGTAGGATACTCTCCCATGATCCTGGGCACCAAGCCACAGCTCCCAGTCAGCCTTGCTGTTAGGAGGGTAAATAACTGATACCTTTACAATCATTCATACCATACAACTCTTCTGTTTTTCACTTTAAGTACAGTATTCAATAAATTACCTGAGACATTCAACACGTAATTAAAAACTGGCTTTGTGTCGGATGGTTTTGCCCAATTGTAGGTTATGGAAGTATTCTGAGCTCGTTTAAGGTTGCTGGGCTAAGCTATAATGTTTGGTAGATGAGGTGTATGAAGTGCATTTTTGACTTATGATATTTTCCATGTACAATGGACATAACCCCATCATAAACCTCATGAGGAAGGGCTCTATTTAATCTGGTGTTTTCCAATGTTTGAAGGATGACTTTTTTAACCTCACCTGTGGCACTAATCTTTGGTTCAATATTAAATACGTATATGGGCGCGCTCACGCGCACACACACACACACACACACACACACACACACGAATAAAGAAATAAAAAAAAACATTAGAGTAGTCTCAAAAGAGAATTAACTGAATTAGGTGGACATTTGTTGTCACAGGAATGATAAAAGCAGACAATGAAGGGTCATTCAGGGTTTGGAATTTCAACTAAGCTTCTCCTAAGGCCCCTTCTAAGGTTCATAATTCTTTAGATTGCAAATGCTGTGTTGTTAATGAGGCTTAAAGGAAATGCCTCACTACAAAGGACCTTGCCAGGACATGTTCGATTCCTGATTGCTGGCTCCTACCCACATATCCACCTTTGTCTTCCAGCATGTCAGCATGCCAGCTTTGTGTCTTACAAAGCTGAGGATACTTGATCATTTCTTATCCACGAAAACAATTCCATACTGCTATGTCTAATACGATAAGTATTCTGCAACTATGCTTTAAATCTTCCAACCGCTGGGCATTTATGGTTCCATTTCTCCCACGTGAGGTAACTCTCTCAGGATACTCTCCACCTCTGCCTATCTACCTTTTTTTTTTAGGTTCAGTTTGTCGACTCATCCATGAAGGCTTCTTTAATCATTCCAACCATCTGATTGTATCTACCACTGCATATCTTTAAAGAATCTCACTCAGGACAGACGGTGTTGCTTTTCTATGGTTATTTGTCTTTGCCTATAGAAGCCCTGGCTCTTATGAGGGTCTTAAGAGGTAGCTACATCTAGCTACAGTGTGCCTTCCCACAGATCAGGGGCTCACTATATAGCTTCTGATATGGCCCAAAAGCCCAGAAGTGACCAGCTCTGCCTCTGAATAGATCTAATCCTGAATGAAATGATATAATGAGATAATTCCTCATAGATTCTCTGACCCATGACTCATTCCAGAATGTGATTATTATACACTTCTCATCCTCTGCAGTTGCCAGAGACAGAGCTGAGCTCTGGTAGGTACATGCATATTAGGAAGGCTTTTGGCAGTGCTGGTACCAGATTGTTTCTGCAAAATTATGAATGAAGTACTTGTTGCAAGGCAGGTCTAATATTCTTTTCTGCATAATGAAGTAAATCTTCAATTTCTGTATTCACTTCCTTTTTCATCTTTTTCTCTCCCGGAAATTTGTTTTGCAAGAACATTTTAATGCATTTATCTCTTTCCCTCAGCTTGTGAAATTACTCATCCCTGGGATGCATAATTGAGAGGTGTCCTATTACATCCCTGGGATTAGAGGCTTTACGACTCACTCCAACATGAAAAAAATGTTTGTATAAGAAGCACTAGATTTATATGAAAAGGGTACAAAGATTTTTTTAATAACCCTGGATCTTGGTTTGGGCAGGCCTACAAGGGAAGATTTCTATACATGTGTGCTGCAAATTGCATGTCGTTGGCAACATTTAAATGTGAAAATGCCCTCACGCAGGAAGGCACTTGTAACTGGGAATTTACAGTATGCATTTTCATTGGTTTCTCCTCTTCAGAAACCTAAGACATTCACACTTTGGAAGGGAATGTCTTTAAACCTGCCATCGGTGCATGGCAGAACTTTAAAATTGAAATTGCAATGTCCCCAAGCTTAAGGACATATGTGGTGTGGGAAAGGAATAATTACCTTTAAAGAAAAGCTACTGGGATGAGTTGCCTGAGAGTGAATATGAAATGTTCTACACATCTCTCAGAATACCACAGCAACTTTTCAAAGCTTGTATGATTAGCTATAATTTGCTTGAAATTACGAGTTTTGTTTTATTAACCAGAAGTTCAAGAGTTGTAGATTCATTACAGTCAAGACTGTGTGTGTGTGTGTGTGTGTGTGTGTGTGCATGCGCACCCGCACACGTGCATGCATTTGTTATAATTTACACTCACTAAAATTAGTTGTAGGCAACCAAGAAAAATTTTTGAGAACACTGACTACTTGTTATTCAGGTATCATTGGAATTTTACTAAACAGCAATTGTTCTAGTAAGGTCCTTTTTTAAAAGTTTATTTATCTATTTTGAGAAAGAGTGGGGAGAAGAGGGGCAGAAAGAGAGAATCCCAAGCAGGCTCCACCCTATCAGTGCAGAGCCCCACGCAGTTCTCAAACTCATGAACGGTGAGATCATGAAGCCAAGAGTTGGATGCTTAACCGATTGAGCCACCCAGGCCCCTGCCCCTAATAAGGTCCTTTTAGATGAAATGCCTAGTACTGGCTATAGCCTTGGGCCTCGGAAAAATCTGGTTTGTGGTTGGAAACCCTAAAGCTTCTTGTTCTCTAAAATGTGCTCTTTTTCTCTCCACCTTCCTTTTGAAGTATTCTGACCTTATTTACTTTTTAGAGAATACTTTCATGAAAATCTCTGAAGCCCTTTCACATAAATGGAAATGAATGATTGAATGTAATGTGGCTGAGCCGCACTGGGGACGTGAATGCCATCTAGTCCAACTCCTTTATACTCCCAAGGAAATGAAACAGAGTCCAAAGAAGTTAAATGTGCAACCAAATTAGAAAAGCTAGACTCATGAAAAATGTGTCCATTCCTTCTCACCACTGCCCTTTAAAGTCTATTACAGCAAAAACTCCTTCCCTGCTCTGGGATGAAAGCTTGGGTTGAAAGTATTGCTTTCCCAGCCACTATTAGACATTAATGAATAGTGTAGCTGAATAGCCTAATTTTTCAGGTATTGTAAGCTTAATATCTGTATTAGTCAAGGGGGGTTACCATGAATCGGGTGGCTTAAACAACAGAAATTGCTTTCTTACAGTTCCAGAGGCAGAGAAGTCTGAGATCAGAGCACTAGTTGATTTTGTTCCTAGTTAGGGCTCTCTTCTTAGCCTGCAGATGGTCACCTTCTTGAAGGGTCCTTCTGTGGTAAAGAGATCTCTCTCTCTCTGTCTTCTTATAAAATCATCAATCCTATCAGATTAAGGCCCCAATCTTATGACTTTATTTAGCCTTAATTATCTCCTAAAAGCCCTCTCTTCAACTAGTCCTCTTGAAGGCTTAGTTCTTTAACATATGAATGGGGGAACCATTCAGTCCATAGCAATATCAAAGCTTTGCTCTCTTATCTACTTCACAAATAAAGCTACTGCAAAGGATCAGCTTTGTTAGGGTTATTGTACTATTCTTCCTGGCTTTTGCATTCCTACCCCATTCACAAAGCTGTAGCTCTTCTCTGTGGTGTGGAGGAAGGATGGAAAAAAAAAGAAGTGGTACCATGTAGCTCAGCTATTCATGCCTATGGGCAGATCTTTAAGTTAGCAGTTTTTGGGTGTCTTTAGGGTTCTTCAAAGAGAACTGCTATTATCAGGGACCCTGCTGAAGGCTCCATGATGTCTTCTCTAGTTGCCTGCGTATGACATTCCCCTCCATCCCTGCTTCCAGATGTCCCACAGAGATTCTTCCAATTCTGTCACCTTACCCTCTAGTGACCTTCTTATTTGGGGTCCCTTTCCAGATAACTCAAATCCAGATTCCTTCTGTGGGGCCTCAGAAATATCTACCTTAGCCTGTGAGAAAGAAATAACAATCAAAGCTCTTACTATGTGCCCAACCCTCTTCTAAGTACTTAATGTCTTTCAGTTCATCTCATTCTCACAATTCTCCTTTAAATTATTTCCACAAAACTACAGAAAAATTAGCTACACCACCACAAAAACCCAGTTAATACCTGGTAGAGGTGAGATTTGAACTAAAGCGAGAGTGCTTCAGGGCCTGTGTGCTTAATCGCCACAGCACATTGAGGGAAGAGCTTAGGGCACTTTTTTCCCTTTCATTCTGTTTCCTCACCCTTCAGCTGAGGCCGCTCCAGTCCTTCCCTAGTCAGGAAACCCAATCAAGGAGCACATGCTAGGCTCTGAAAAGATCTCATGGGGGCCTGCATCACCCATTTGTGTGGAAAGTACCACCCGTTTTCCCCCATGGGGAGGAGGGGAATAACCAGGATCCTAATTTCTTTAAAAAAATGATCATTGATAAAACTCCTATAGAGTCCACATGGTTTGTTGGGCTAAAGATCAAAGAACCAATGGCCGAATTCCCTCATTTCTAACTTTTTTTTTTTTTTTTTTTTTAGGTTTTTATTTATTTCTAGTAGAGAGAGAGAAAGACAGCGTGAGCAGGGGAGGGTCAGAGAGAGAGGGAGTCACAGACTGAAACAGGCTCCAGGCTCCGAGCTGGCAGTCAGCACAGAGCCCGACGCGGGGCTCGAACCCACTAACCGCGAGATCATGACCTAAGCGAAAGTCGGACGCTTAACCGACTAAGCCACCCAGGCGCCCCCCTCATTTCTAACTTCTATTCAGATGGCCTAGAACCTCCCATTAGAACACAGTGGTACTTGGTACCTGGAACTTTCAGCTTGGAAGCCTCACCTGAAACTTCCAAGAGAGGAAACACCCCACTTTTACATTTTATTTAGTGAATTGTGCAGTATCACACAAATAGCTAGTTGCAAAGCCAGAAAGAAAATTGTTACCTGGCTGCAAACAAATTAGGTTAATAAATCTCCAGAGAAACCCTCGCTTATTTTCAGAGATCAAAGCTAAAGAGTAGAATGGCCATGGATATTTGTATATTTCTGTGGTGTGTGTGTGTGTGTGTGTGTGTGTGAAGTGTGTGGGTGTGCAATCTGTCTGCTATTCATTTTCACTTCTTACGTGTTTGTTTGTTTGTTTTATTCTTAAGTTAGGTAACATACACTGTAGGCTTTGCTTCAGGAGTAGAACCCAGTGATTCATCATTTACATATAACACCCAATGCTCATCTTAACAAGTGCTCTCCTTAATGCCCATCACCCCCCACGTCCTCACCCTCATCAACCCTCAGTTTGTTCTCTGTATTTTAGAGACTCTTATGGTTTGCCTTCCTCTGTCTTTATCTTATTTTTCCTTCCCTTCCACTAGGCACATCTGTTAAATTTCTCAGATTCTACATCCAAGTGAAATTATATGCTATCAGTCTTTCTCTGACTGGCTTATTTCACTTAGCATAATACCCTCCAGTTCCATCCACATTGTTGCAAATGGCAAATTTTCCTTCTTTTCCATCACCGCATAATGTTTTCCCTCCTAAAAACAGCAACCTGATTTTCTTTTAAGGAACGACTCTGTCCATACCTCATGCTATGTGATACAGCCAAGGTTTACCCAGTCCTCACAGTTCCAGGGATGGTCATATGAGCTTATTCCAGCCAATCATCAAATCCCATTTCTCTTTCCATATGTAATAACTGGTAGAGAGATGTACAGGTAACATAGTGTAGTGCAATGAGGCCTTCCTGGACTTATTCTGGAACTTTTGGAAAGTAAGTGATTTATTAATTCTTGGCTTGCCAGACAGATTGAATCTAGCTGGTTGTCCATTTTGCCACCAATGGAGATAGCCTACCTAAGTATGAAGCCAAAATATAGGAAAACAGTCCAAAAAAATAGAAAGAACCATGATGGCACAACCAGAAAGCCTGAATCCAGTCATGTCTGAGCCAAAGACCTGAAATTTTCTATTATATTGAATTAATAAATTAATTTGTCAATCAACTTGCAACTAAAAGATCATAATTGAGTATTTTTTTCAACGTCAGTGAAAGAGTTTTCAGTTATACAACTGATTTTCAGGCATCATTCAGGTATATGATTGATTTTCCTGATGCCCCTATAATTATATCTCATATGCAATTGATTCCCCTTTGCCTATGCCCCAGACACTATCAAATCCCTATCTACATCTGATAGTTACATTTGTTTAGAACCATTGGCTTCCATATTTTAATACCTGAGATTCTTTGTTTAAGGACTTTGGGCTGTTGAAGACTATTCTGCTCATCTGCTAGTAGGCCAGAATTTTTGGGCACTTTATGTCCCCTGAGACGAGCTCTCAATTAATGACTGTCAGAAGTAGATAGATAAATAACTTAGCCACCTCACAAGTTATTTGAGGTGACACACAGCCTACTGGAGGTCCTTAGCAAGACTGAGCCACTATATCCACAGAGGTAGCCTGCTCTGTAACAAACGTTGATTGCTTTCCTTCCTTATCCTAACCCACCATTTTCCACTGTTGTATTCATTTCTTGAGATAACCTCCCAAATAAACTACTTGTAGTCAGGGTCTACTTACAGGGAAATCCAGTTTAAGACACTTTGCATTGGCTATATGTCCTCCAATGTACTTATATGTGCAGTGGTGATTATTCACACTATGACTGTACATGCCCACTACTCTTGGGCTTTCAAACCACCTCAAGTATCACTTCAGACCTGATCCATCTTGCGGGACATGTGAAAGGGAGAGAGCACTTCCTTAGTTGTATCTTTTTTCAGTTCTGAGGCTTTCAATCACTCGATACATAGGAGGGCTTTATCCTCAAACAACACCTTATTCCTATCTCCTGTAACCTAGACAGAGATACCAGAACAGAGAGTGAGACTGGTAGCTCTTCTGGAGAAAGAAATCACAGTTACCTTTTATCTGAAGGCTTTCTCTCTTATCCCTCCTATCTAAAGGAGGAGAGATGGGACAAGAATAGACTTTCCATAAGATTTATCATGCATTCTAGGGGAGCCTGGGTGGCTCAGTCCGTTAAGCATCTGACTTCAGCTCAGGTCATGATCTCACTGCTCATGAGTTCGAGCCCCACATCAGACTCCGTGCTGACAGCTTGGAGCTTGGACCTGCTTTGGATTCTGGGTCTCCCTCCTTTTCTGCCCCTCCCCCACTCTCTCTCTCTCTCTCTCTCTCTCTCTCTCTCTTCTCTATCTCTCTGTCTCTCAAAAATAAATAAACATTACAAATTTCTTTAAAAAGATTTAGCATGCATTCTGTAACAATTTTGAAAATAAAATTAGTCCATAAAAATCTTTTAAAAAGAAAGTAAAATAACTAATACAAAACAACTGGTATAAACTGGACTGCCACTTGCTCCCTGGGAAATATAGTTATTCTAGGTAAGATCCAAGGTAAAAAAAAGGAAAAAAAAGGAAGAAGAAAGAGACCTATTCCTTAATACAAAGTTTAGAAGTTGCCCCAAATGCCTCTGCTAAGCAGGACTCTAATGCTTCCTAAGTGACCTGCTCTAAGCCCCTTGCCAGGTCTTATATACTTAAAATAACCTTGCTGTTTGCCACATTCTTCCCATTCTACCATTGATTTTCTACTTTCTCAATCAAGATGCACATTCTCTAAGAAAATAACCACTTTACCTGCCCTCCAGGAACATTTTCATTTTAAAAGATAAGTTGGTGCAATCATATAATGTACTATTTAAAAGAATAAGGATAATATGGCAAGTAAATTTTTTAAATAATGTGGAATAGATATTTGGGGACAAGAAAATGTTCATATATTCTACAAAAAGAGAAATTGAACTTATAGCTCTAGATTTCTAGTGTGGAGATTTTCACGGGAGCCTCAAAATCGCTCCCTGCCTGTTGTAGATTTCTTATTGCGTTCCCTGCTTTGTGAAGGGTGTTCCCTGGAGTTTGATAGGATACCTCCCTGTCCTGGGACCCTGTCTCCAGGACTCAGAGGGCAGACACGAACAGCATCTATCAATACAGGCAATTTCTGTGCCGGGATTTGGGTACCCACCCCTCCCGAGACATTATCTAATGTTCTAATATGGTCAGGTCTCAGAGTCATAGAGTACTTTTCTTTTTCCCTCGATAAGGATGCCACTACCTAAACATTTTTTATAAAGTACATGCAGCAATTTTATCTGTGAACTCCTCTTATTGCCATAATCTCCCCTAGTTGTTGCTATTTTTTTTTCTATTTCATTGAGCCAAGAAAACAGAAGCACATAGGTGCACACATACACCTTATCTCTATGCCCTTTATTGTTTTTTTTTTTAATTTTTTTTTAAAAAGAGCAAGCAGGAGGAGCAGAGAAAGAGTGAGAGAGAGAGTCCGAAGCAAGTCCCACACTGTCAAGTGCAGAGCTCAGTCTCACAAATCCTGAGATCATGACCGGAGCTGGTATTAAGAGTCATGGTATTAACTGGTATTAACTGACTGAGACATCCAGGTGCCCTTAAACATAGGTTTTCAAAACAAAGACAATTAATTTTTTATTCTTTTTTCTTCCTTTTCAAAATTTTATTTAGATTCCACTTAGTTAACATATTAGTTTCAGGAGTAGAAATTCACAATTCATCACTTACATACAACACCCAGTGCTCATTATAACAAGTGCCCTCCTTAATACCTATCACCCATCTAGCCCATCCCCCACCCACCTCCCTCCATTAACCCTCAGTTTGTTCTCTATCTTTAAGAGTCTCTTATGGTTTGTTTCCTTCTCTCTCTTTTTTTTCTCCCCCCCCAATATATTCATCTGTTTTGTTTCTTAAATTCTACATGTGAGTGAAATCATATGGTATTTGTCTCCCTCTGACTCTCTCTCTGATTTCACTTAGCATAATATACTGTAGCTCCATCCATGTCATTGTAAATGGAAAGATTTCTTTGTTTTTGATGGCTGAGTAATATTCTACTGTGTATGTGTGCATATGTGTGAGTGTGTGTATATTTATATATGTGTGTGTGTATATATATATATCACATCTTCTTTATCCATTTATCACTCAGTGGACATTTGGGCTCTCTATAGTTTGGCTATTATTGATAATGCTGCTATAAACATTGGGGTGCACATACCCCTTTGAACCTGTATTTTCATACGCTTTGGGTAACTACCTAGTAGTATGATTGCTCAATCGTAAGATAGTTATATTTTTAATTTTTTGAGGAATCTCCATACTGTTCTCAAGCGTGGCTGCTCCAGTTTGCATTCCCACCAACTGTGCAAAAGAGTTCCCTTTCTCCACATCCTCGCCAATAGCTGTTGTTTCTGAGTTGTTAATTTTAGCCATTCTGACAGGTGTTGAAGTGGTACCTCATTGTGGTTTTGACTTGTAATTCTCTAATGATGAATGATGTTGAGAATCTTTTCATATGCAAAGACATTTAATTTTTACTATCAGTCTTACATATTGGCTGCTCAGATAATGTTTTAAAATTTTCTAATGTGTTCTTTTGTATCTCTGGAAAAAACAAACAAACAAACAAAAAAAAAACCCTTTGCCCTGAATATATAATGTATGCATAGCAGAAAATGATAAATTCTTAGCAGAAGAAATTCAAAGAGAAAAAACGAATTCATTGTTTCAGTTAGGAATTGTTTGACTGCCAGTAACACAAAACTGACTCAAGTAACTTAGGTTCAGAGGTTTTATTCTCTCATGAAAGGAAGTCCAGAAGAGAACTCTCTAGGGTAGGTATGATCGTTCCACAAAGTCATCAAGAGCTGAGGCTCCCTTTTTTTTTTTTTTTTTGTTCCACCATCTTTAATAGGGCTTCAATTTTTAAGGTCAAAAGATGGCTCATGGAAGAAGTAAAAGTGAGGCCCTTTCTGGGCTTGGAGTTCCTCTGAAAAGCAGAGTATGACCTAATAAGTAAATGACCAGCCTCTCTTAAACCTTTGTCTAATGTGACCGTTTCCTAAACAACCTGTTTTGTTAATGCTCAGTCTTCTACAATTGATGTCTCCGCCTCCTTCTATCTCTAAAGTGATATGTAATCTGCTGGAAAAGGGGGTGGCTTGGCTGAGCTGGTAGCTCTGGCCAGGGAGTGGAATCCCCTGACTTCATGGTAGGCCTCTGCTGACATTCACGGGTCTCCCATGCCCCATCCCTGACATTTTGCTACCTAGATATCTGGTTGACTCTCAGGGCCAAAGCTTGTCCTGTTGAACTCAGCGCATTTTTTGGCTACAGTGAAGCATGCTCTATCTCTACCTTCTTGAGTCAGTTGCCTCTCAGCTTCTACTGGATATAGACTAATGCACCATCATCCTATCCCAAATATAGCCTCCTACTTGGCCCCCCACCAATTGCCTCTGCTCTCAACTCGGTAGCTATACTACATGGGAAATGAAAGAGGCCCTGGGCTGACCCTGGCAATTCTGTAGTCTGACCATGGGTACTCTGCCTTCTTAAATGAACGAGGCTCCCCCATGGTAGTGTGCGATATCCTGCACAGCATTCTCCTCCTTAGGTACCAAGAAGGGAAGTAAGGTAATACCAATGCCCCTGATATTACCATCATTTATCAAACATACTGTTTCTCTCTGGGTCAAAGCTGAGAGAGAGAAGTCTAGATATAGCATCTGACCTCTTGGAAATATTAATGTATTTTCTACTTTTGCCTTTCTAAATATGTGAACTCATATGCTTGGCACTAATAGACCTAAAGTATCCATCTGCTGAAGGAAGATTAGAATTTATTACAAAAGGAAACCATTTATTACAGGGAGCATGAAAAAGGAAGGAGATATTCTGCTTCTGATATGCAAATAGGAAGATGCAGTAGGAAAAATGCCTTGCAAGCCAGGATATTGTCTTGAAAAATGATCTCCTAAACTTTTTTCATCTGTTTTCCTCATCCTTTTGCATTTTGATAACCAAGCCTGGAGAATCACTTTCACCCAGAGGATAAGTCTTCACCCAGTGCAGAGAAAATAACCCTGTCTTCATTAAGGTTTGAGAGGACGTCAGAGTCCTAAGAGAGGGTGCATTTAGAGGGGAAAGCTCCCAGGAGATGGCAGGAAGAAGGGCAGGTGAAAGATAGAAGAGGAGAGAGAAGAGATATGGATGGACTTGAGAGCAAGAGTGTGACATGCTTCCAAGAACTAAGCCTTGAGTATCCACATCTACTGGAATCTTGGCATGCAGAGGGAGGCCCTGAGATGTATCTTTCCTCATCATCTTTCATTTCTATATGACATAAAGGACATTGACATGGTTGAGGATCTGGTGTGGAGCTTGGCAAATGAGATGGTTTTGGCAGGGACGTGTGACTGAAAAAGCTACAGAAAAATCACATAGAGTCCAAGTAAGCCCTTATCAGAGGGGTCTAAGGCACCATCAGAGACTGATGTGGAGCTGGATCATCCATTTCTTTATTCCACTCACTAGACCCTCACTAAACTGTCAAAATGACCAGGGTGTGCACCACCTTACCTCAGCCTCAAATTGGTATGGAATGCTAAGTAGATAAGCAGCAACAGGTAGAGGGAGGACATTGCCCAGAGACTGAGGATGAGGAAGGTGGGGGCAGTGCAAGCTGTGCCCAAAGAGAGCAATGACTCCCTGTTCCGCTCTTCATCCTAGATACTTAAATCATCACTTAAGAATAAAAGCAAAGAAGGAGTGACTCAAACTGAGCTATTCCTTTTTCCAGAGAAACTGAATATTAATCACCTAAAGGAATTATATAAATCTAATTGGGTTAAATTTTAAATTGGATTGGGTATTTAGTCATTTCTTTTCCCAATCCCTGGTGGGGAGGGTTTATCTTTGTCCAGCTGAGTTACAGTAGGAATTAGGTTTTGACTCCCATTATGTTAGAATTCTCTTTCATCTATTAGATTCAAAATCCCATCCAATCACTTGCCCCTCCATTCAGCATCCTGAGAAAAGAAATAAAACGGGTTATATTTTACAATAAAACTACCTTGAACTCATTTTTAAGAATAACCAAATCTGCCTCCAAATCCTCATTAGCTATACTAATGAACTGAGCCAGGCAATGAAGACATTTTACAGCTATATTTATCTATTTATTATTTGTTTTTTTTAGAGATAGAAGGAGAATCTTTTTTTGTTTTTTTTTTTTTTTTTTGAGAGACAGAGAGAGAGAATGAGCACAGGGGAGAGGCAGAGAGAGAGGCGGATGGAGGATTCAAAGCAGGCTCCATGCTGACAGCAGAGTGCCTGACATAGGGCTTGAACACAGAGACCATGAGATCATGACCTGAGTGGAAGTCAGACACTTAACCAACTGAGCCACCTAGGTGTCCCTTCACAGCTATATTTAAATATTTAGCTGAGGCCCACTGGGCCAAGTCTTTCTGGCTGCTTTTTGTCTCTATAGCCTCCTTTGCCCTTGCCCTATTTATATTTCCTAAGAGGTGGACTGTAATAAGCCACATATGGAACAGCCCAATCTCTGTGTTAGAGGAAAGAAAAGAAAGGTACTCATACAGGTCTAACTATTTTATCTTTATTCCTCCTATTAAGAACTTAATCTGTTTTGCCCCCCACATCTTTAAAAGGGCCTGTGGCCATTATCTCGTATGCCAGAGAGCAGGGGCCCCACTTCCTTCCTCCTACTTCCATTTTCTCTTTGAGACTTAACCAAGAACTTTCCTTGAAGATTTTGGTTGGCAACATGGTGCTCTGCTTACTACCTAAGAATATTTGTGGGAAAATTGCATAAGAGTTGAGTCCTGCATGTGATTTGGCTTTAGATTCATAAAAGTAAACATTTTCCCCACTTTTACCCATGCTTCCCAATTGGGATATGATGGGAGTTTTTACATATGTGGAAGTGCCCTAGCAAGTGTGAGAAATCACCCGCTAACACTTCCCTCCCCAATCAATTATACTTTAAAATACTTGAATAAAACCCACTTTTAAATTCATAGGGATTTATCCTGAAGCAGGACTTCAGAGTAACTTTATACTTGAAGCAGGCAACTTGATGCTAGAGTCCCAAATCACCACATACTCTCCACTCCCTACCCCTACCCCCAGTCCTCCATTCCTCAGAGACACATGCTGTCTCTATCCACCGCCAAAATTCCTTGTTTCTTAGAATTTGGAAGCTTTGGATTTCTTCAGATAGGCCCTCACTCAAGAGTGATCCTATTTAAGAATAGGATTCCTTGAGGGGAATTTTGTACAACTCTAGTCCAGTAAGTAAGTCAGAATTTGAAACAGTATAGGGCACCTGGGTGGCTCAGTCGGTTAAGCGTCCAACTTCAACTCAGGTCATGATCTCACGGTTTGTGTGTTCGAGCCCCACGCCGGGCTCTGTGCTGACAGCTCAGAGCCTGGAGCTGCTTCGGATTCTGTGTCTCGCTCTCTCTCTGCTCTTCCTCTGCTCATGCTCTGTCTCTGTCTCTCAAAAATGAATAAACGTAAAAAAAAAAAAAAGAAAAGAATTTGAAACAGTATATAATCACAGTGTACGTTCAAGACAATCTGACCTGCAGGTTAATGATTGAAGTTCTCTGAGGCGATCAGAGTTCTTGAATATTTAGATATGAAATACCCATATTTAATGAGCTAAGCAGTACCAATTAGGTTTTGAAAGAAGATTAAGAAATCATATTCATATAAATTAATGTTATGTGTGTGTGTGTGTGTGTGTGTGTGTGTGTCTGCATGTGCACACGTGCTTGCCCATTTCCTACTCCAGAGTGACATTTGTTTTGTGAGCTACCAGCTTGGTTAAAAAGCTTTGAAAACATGAGTGCAGTTCCAGTCATAACATTTGGACCTTCATTTCAATCCCATAGTAGTTAGCTTAAGTAATGTCTAAATATTTCTTTAAGCCACAATATCCTATTTTCAGCAACAGACTCTAAATCATAATACACTGTATGTGCCTCTCTCTGGAACAAGTCTCTGTGTAGAATGGTTGTGAGCTCCTTTGAGATTTGTCAACCACACCAAGGTATAAAATAAGACTGGCAAAAGGAAATATGTTTGAATCATTTCACTGATGGAATAATTTAGAAAAATGTTACCTTTGTGCTCTGCACCTGATCCGATTCTGTCTTGGCATTTGCTTTACATAGAGCAGAAGCACCTCCATGACTATTAAAAGGCCAAGAGCTGTCTTTGAAATTACAATGGTGTGCAATTAAGGAGAAGCTATTTCAATTATCAACACAGGATAACTCAACTGGCCATAGTTAAGAAAGTGCATAAATTCCAAAGACATGCAAAACATCTGGCTTTGGATGCTTCTCCCTTTCCGTAATTGATGTGTTAGCTGTTCTGGGTGAAAGAACATACAGTGCATTTTAGTGACATCTGTTTCAAGTTAGGGTTAATTGATTTCCATTTGTGTGTGTGTGTGTCTCTCCCGCCCCCTTTTTTTTTTCTTGGCCCAAAATACATTAGAAGATACAATTCAGGGGGGTGAGAGGGAATGCTTTTTCAGATAAAACTTTGTATTTCAATACATATATTAAGAGAGAAATAAACGGGGCATCTGGGTGGCTCAGTCGGTTAAGCATCCAGCTTCAGCTCAGGTCATGATCTCACCGTTCATAGGTTTGAGCCCAGTGTCCAGTTCTGTGCTGATAGCTCGGATCCTGAAGCTGGTTTGGATTCGTGTCTCCCTCTCTCTCTGGGTAGGGGCACCCCAGCTCATACTCTGTCTCTCTCTGTCTCTAAAAAATAAACATTAAAAAAATTTTTAAGAGAAATAAACAATATGAAACTTTCTAGAATCTTTTACTATACAATGACTCACTTGTGACAGTTGTCCCTTACTGAGTAATCAGTGTGTCCTAGTCATTAGATTAAGTAATTATGTTCCTTATCTTTATTAATCACAACAACAACAATCATATAGGGCCTGCCTTTTCATTGACACAAATTTCCAAAGTGAAAATAACTTGCCCAAGGACACAGCTCTAGCAAAAGTCATAGCCAGGATTCTCACCTAAGTGGTTTGATATCAAAGCCAGCAGTGTATAATTGCAATAATGGATTATAAAATGCCATTGTAACCAAGCCATCTCGTGGCACTGACAGTGCTGTGTGCAGAGCCTGATACGAGGTACTTTTAAACTCAGAGAAAACTTACAAAACTGGCCACTTCACAGTCGAAAGGCCATCTCACAGCGTTTGACAAGTAACTGGGATTGAATTTTTATTCCAGTAGACTATGTGATTTTTCATAAGTCTCTAAATCTCTCTGAATCTGTTTCTTTTTTTTTTTTTTTAATATTTTTTATTTATTTCTAGGAGAGAGAGAGAGACAGCGTGAGCAGGGGAGGGTCAAAGAGAGAGGGAGATACAGACTCTGAAATTGGCTCCAGGCTCTGAGCTGGCAGTCAGCACAGAGCCCGACGTGGGGCTCAAACCCACGAACCGCGAGATGATGACCCAAGCGAAAGTCGGACGCTTAACCGACTAAGCCACCCAGGCGCCCCTCTGAATCTGTGTTTCCTAAGGTACGTTGGTTATACCTAGCCGAAAGACCCAGTAGGATTGCTGTGAGGGTCCAGGGAGTTAATCTATATTGAAATGTTCTGCATACTCTAAAGAATAACTTTTCAAAGTGTTAAATCAAAAATTTGATTCTGAGCAATGGTAACAGATGCTCTGAGTGGAAGGAGTTCCTGGGCAAATTAGTTTGGGAAACTGCATTCTGCCTTGAATATGCCCCATGTAGAGGACATGTGTCGTCCTACTGAGAATCTCTGCCATCCTTTTCGGGTAATGGGATCCCTGCTGTTGGGGCATTACTCCTCTTTCCACTCCACATGCGGCTGATGAAACTGCTACTCACCTGGGGAAGAGAGCAGGGCACACCACCTTCTGCCCTGAAACGTTGTAGTCATTGCAAGACTTGTGGCTTCCCAAGGTCTAAGGATGTGAGCCCAGACCCGCTGGCAGCCATGGCCTGTCTCGCGGTAGAATCAACCTGCAGCAGAAACAGGACAATCAAACTCCCTTTTAGGCTGCTTCGATTTGGACTTCTGTTAAACACACTCTTCATAAAGCTCCACTATGAAAAAAGAGAAAACACTAGCAGACTTCAGTGAGACATGATTTTAAAAATCAAACATACGAAGTTAATTTTTTTATTTTTATTAATTTAAGCCATAGTCATGAAGAAACCACAAAAAAATGTCACTTACACACCAATAAATTGTAATACTGAGAAGGAGAATTACCAGGCTAGAATTATAATAATGTTGAAGAGAGAAAGTAAGCATTAACAAATAAATTGAAAAAGCACTTAAGGATATTTTTAAAAATTTTGGTATTCTGAGGATTTTTCCTCAAATGGTCTAGCTCATAGTTGATTCTCATGACAATATTCTCAGCAGATCATTGCTATGTGACTATCAGTTGCATTTTCTGTACATGAAGAGCCTGACAATATGTTCAGGATTGCGTGAAGCCCCCCCCAAACCTATGTCCTATTGATTAATTTTTCAGCCATCACACGATGATGATTTTCTTGTCTTAATATGATGATGGATTGAAACATTTCATATTCACTGTATAATAATCTACTGGAGAAAAAAAGAAAGAGACTGAGAAAGGAAGTTTTCAAAATGTAAGAGATGTTCTAAAGGCAAGAAGACCATAGCAGCTTAACCCTGTGACTATGTAATTTTAAACCTTAAAATATTTTCAGATATATAGATATTTGGAATGGTGGAGTTTCAGCCTAAATCTAACTTGGCCTTCATCTTAATTGGCTGAGTCTGCACATTCAATAAAAAAAAAATGCTGAATTAAATAGCACCTTCTGCTCCTAACTCACAGCCCCACTCGCAGTAGAAGCCAGGAGCCTTCAAAATGGTGAGGTATCTGTTAGCATGCTTTCAATGGAGGTAAGAGAGGATGCTATTTAAAGTGGCTTAAAATATAAGATGATATAGTGGCTCCCAAGGATTTTATCACTGACTCAGAATCTGTCCATCTTTTCTTTCTTTCTTTTTTTCTTTTTTTAGGGGGAGTGGAGTGAGAAAGGGAAGGGCAGAGATGGGGGGAGAGAGAGAATCCCAAGCGGACTCTGCAGTCAGTGTGGATACTGACGCAGGGCTCAAACTCAGGAACGGTGAGATCCTGATCTGAGCAGGAAGAAGAGTCTGATGTTTGACTGAGCTACCTCGCCCTACCCTCCCACCCCCCACAGCCCCCCGTCTTTTTATTCTAATTCGTCAGTTTTGCCCTCAGACTTATCTCTTCCACCTAATTGTAAATTGGCTGCACCAGCCCCAAATACTGCATCCTCATCAGATACAAAAGGCCATATATTTTCCTGGTGCCTCTTATTCATGGTAATAATTTTCACAGGTGCCTCCCAGCAGGGAGGCTAGAATTGCGTCACGTGACCATCTCCTTTTCTATTCCTGGAAAGATGACTAGATGTCTTAAGTGATCCAGCATTTACCTTCCTCTGGTGGACAGAGTAACCTCCCGATATTTCAATAAAATCATGCGTCTGTGTGGACAGGGGAGGAGTAGAGAACAGCAGGGTTTCCCACAAGTCCCTTGAGAAGAAAATTTTCTGGTACGTAATTACCAAAGGAAAGAACAATGAAAAAGAAGAAAATATCAATGTAAAATAATCTGAGGAAAATTAAAATACAAATTACTTAAAAAATTGTCCATAAGTAAATAATATTGCGTTTTTTTAAAATGTTTTATTTCTAGGAGAGAGAGAGAGAGAGAGAGAGAGAGACAGCGTGAGCAGGGGAGGGTCAGAGAGAGAGGGAGTCACAGAGTGAAACAGGCTCCAGGCTCTGAGCTGGCAGTCATCACAGAGCCCGACGCGGGGCTCGAACCCACCAACTGCGAGATCATGACTTAAGCGAAAGTCGGACGCTTAACCGACTAAGCCACCCAGGCGCCCCAATAATATTGGGTTTTATGGTGTTGCCAGAAATAATGTTGAGAGAAAATGTCTACAGCTAAAACTCAACAGGAAACACTTGCTTGAAAAATACACCTTTTTGCAGTTAACTTCGGGGGCTGGAGAGCTATATAGATTATCACAGTTTTGTTGGCGTTCCTCCATCCTGCCTTTTGAAATGGGCCTCCAACTGGCGGCTAGACCATATATTTAATTAGATTCAGAGATTAAAGTTTTCTGCAGTTAATTTGGCTCCATTGTGAGTGTATATATATACATATACACAATGTATGTGTATATAAAAACTTTTTATAAGAACCGATACTGGTTCGAAAAGAATCAGGAGGGAAGCAGAGCCCAATCTAGATTGATCTTGTTTATAAAAAACATACTTTACAAGATGCCTTTTATACACACCTGTGAGATATTTCTCTCTGTAAATGAAGGTGTTGGCCCTTTGCTCCACCGAATGTAGTAAATTTGAAGTATATGTATGGAATTGCACTCTTCCTAACCACTTTCATTAAATCGGATGTTTTTATCACCTGATTTACAAAGAAATGTCTGATAGGGGCTCTAATTGTCCCTCATTCCCCCTCCAGGCTCAATATTTTGGCGGGGGCAGTTAAAAATGAGCGCCTCCTTTCAGATGTTAAAGCACAAGCCAGGCACTTGAGAGGGTCGCTCACCCCAAGGGCGAGGATGTGGTTCACTGTGAGCAGAAGCATCAAAGCAGCCCCTGTGCTGTGTGTGCTATCCTGAAACTGCCTCCCCTGCCACTTGAGCTGGATAGTCTTGCCTCCAGGACAGAAATCGCTCTGCTTTTCAGACCTCTTCTCTAGCCTCACACATGGGCACGTTCTCATAGGTCTTTACAGCTCCTAGGGCTGGTATAAATTTCCCATCAGTTCACAGCCTTTTAGAGGCTTGACAGTTAAGTGTCAGGTAAACATAGTGTAATTTAAACGAAGAATGATCTGTGTATTCTTTCATCATTCATTTAATAAGCATTTATTATCTACCAGGAACTGTGGCTAAAGATATCAAGAGGTCCCTTCACTTGGGGAGATTTCAGCTAGAGAGAAAGAGATAAAAAGGTAATATATATATGTACAGAAAAGTTAAGAGGTGCCACCAAAGGTGTGCAATGCGTAAGTAGGCTACCAAGGAGGAATTCTCCCTGAGGGTTTCAGAAAAATAAAAGGTTGGGGGATGATATTTTGTTCATAAATAATATAGGTTTACTATTCATCACCAGGTGAATGCACTCTCTCAGCAAGTGGATTACTCCATATCTCTAACTAATCATCAAATAGATATAATCCTGGATTTAGTCAGTTCTGCTTGGTTGCATAGGTTTAAATTTCATCTGCTCTCATAATAATATTTTTAGTCACTAATTTTACAGCCTTCACTTAACTCTTTTGAAAAATGATAAAGTATTACAATAATTATTAAGGAACAGCTTTCTTTCATTATTCGTTTAACAGAAGGAGAAAGAGAGCCTAGGCCCAAGCTCAGGGCATGCATGAGAATGTCCACCATGGTCTTTATGTTTTTAAATGATTTTTTAAAAATTTGTTTCTGAGAGAGAGAGAGAGAGCATGAGCAGGGGAGGGTCAGAGAGAGAGGGATACACAGAATCCGAAACAGGCTCCAGGCTCTGAGCTAGCTGTCAGCACAGAGCCCAATGCGGGGCTCGAACCCACGAACTGTGAGATCATGACCTAAGCCAAAGTCAGACGCTTAACCGACTGAACCACCCGGGCACCCCACCACCATGGTCTTTAAAAGGCTTAGGTAAAATAAACTTGGACTCTATGCACTGTATCATCAGACAGTGAGTTGAAAGTTATGCCGTTTAAGTCCTATTTACTCTGCAGGCACCTTTTTGACTCACTGCTATAAGTACCTATAACACTCTTGAGCTAAGATAGTTTAAGTTGTCATCTGCACGAAGGAGGCCATAATCTGTGGATCATTGACCAGAGAAATAGTGAGAACTCAGCCTGTCCTGTGGAAGCTCAGTAATAAGTGTTGATTGTAGCTTCATGAACTGGTGGATGAGTTGAAAAGCCTTGTGAATTCTCAAAGGGGCTTCTTAAAGGGGAAAAAAAGTCAGTAAATAACTCGATATTTAACCCAGGTTCTCACAAATACTTGCCAGCCTCGTTTGTCTAGACTTAGAACTAAACTAGTTCTTTCAGACCCCCAAATTACAACACATCAGCTCTTAGAAGATCCAGTTTCACTCACTGCCAGTCAGTCGTTAATCCTTGATAACTGAAAGTCTTTTGCTGCTCCTGTGTTTTCTGCAGACTTCTGCAGACTCATCAGCAGAAGCAGCCTGAATGGCATGTATCTCTCCACATTGATATCTCTCATTCATACGTGTGATATGCAGCAGGATGCAAAGAATTCACACAATGCAAACAGATGAATGGCCTACAGAACGATGTCTTGGACTTCGACTTACCCATCTCCTCATGTTGGGGATGGAGATTCGAAAAGTGATGATCATGAAAAAGTATGCTTCAACTGAAGAGGTTCTAGGAATATATAAATAAGGCACAGTGACTCAGTCAATATGGGGTTCAATTTAAGAAATAAAACAGGGGTGCCTGGGTGGGTGGCTGAGTGGGTTGAGCTTGATTTTGGCTCAGGTCATGATTCCAGGGTAGTGGGATCAAGTCCTGTCTTGGGCCCTGCACTGAGCATGGAGCCAGCTTGGGATCTTTTATCTTTCTCCTTCTGCCCCACTCGCCTTTTCATGTTCTCTCTCCCTCTCTCTCTTTCTCTCAAATAAAAAATAAATAAATAATAGAAATAAATAAATAGTACACTAGAAGACTAAACTTCTCTTAAGGGAAAACTTTGCCCATTCCCTAGCCATCTACCACATAACAGAATCATACAGTGTTCCTGAAATAAAGTAGACTCTAGAAGAAAAAAATGCCCTGCAGAACTATTCCAATTAGACATCTTTAATCTTTGAATCACTCATTCACTCAGAAAGTTTCTATTCATTCAACATTGGCTGACTAACTTGAGGGTTTCAGTGAAGAATGAAGTCTGGAGCCCTTCCTTCAAAAAAGTATTAAGAAATTAGAGATGGTAACAGGAAAGCATTAAAGCAAGAATGGGCCTCTCTAAGTTCGGGGCCCTGTATGGCTGTGGAGAAGCCGGCCTTTTGCTCATTACCTGCTGGGCATTGTACCCAATAATGCAGAGGACAAAATATGAATAAGAAATAGTTCTTGTCTTCAAAGAGCTTAAAATCTAGTAGTGGAGATAAGACATGTCCAAAATCTGTAAGTCAAGGATATGAAGGGTGGCTAATGACATTAAATGTGTCCACTGCTTGGGTCAGAAGAGGGAATGGAGGTGTATATCCCTGTTTGCTCCACAGGAAGGGTGTCTATCAAGGTGCAGTTCCCTCTCTCACATTATGCAGTGGTCACACTTGTTTTTGGAAAGTCCTTAAGTACATATGAAAGCGTGATTCCTTCTGACTAAATTGATTTCCACCTAATGTTTGCTTGACTAATCCTGCTTCTTCCTTTAGATCTCACTGTATTACTAGGCGAGAAATCCCCCCAATTTAAATTGGGCCCCTCTGTTTTGCTCTCACGGCTTTCTGGATCTTTCCTTGTAAGCGTGTGTCACAAATATTTAATTTTAGATTTAAGTTGATGATTTGGTATTCATTTACTGTAAGCTCTGCAGTTGTTTGCTGGCATCTGAATGGCATGTATCTCTCTGCATTGATATCTCTCATATCAATGTAAATAAAAGGGTTGAACAAACTTACAAGTATAATTTTAAAACAGCAAAGTGCCCACTTTGACTGGAGAGTGGGCTTGATGGATGGTAGGAAGTAGAGGTAGGTAGGGCTTGGTGGGTGCATGGGTGGGATCATAGTGTGGAAATGCCAGAGACCTTAATGGAGGAGTTTGGGCAGAAGTATAACTAATGGGGAATCGCTAAAGGTTGTTGTTGGATTTTTTAAACCCAATCACTCTTTTTTCTTAGCAGAATATAAGAAAATAAAAAATAGAGTAGTGTTTGAAACACAAGTGCTTCTAAGCAAGCTACAGGCTTATTGGAGTGGGCTTTTTGGAAGAGGTGAATGTCTAAGCAGCAGATTTTTAAAAAGGTAAGGCACCAACCTGAATGGAGGGAGAGGATTGGGGGAGGGCATATGGAAACAAATGTGAAGACAAGAAAAACACTTGACATTTTGTTAACAGAGTGAATTTAGTCATTTAACGTGTCACTCTTGAGAAGCACTTCTTAAAACATTCTCCTTTTTCCTAACCCCTAGTTGAATTAATAGAGAAACTATTAACTGTAGTACATTTGCCTAAAATAAGGAACTTCAGTTGAGAAACATGTGTGAGCTCAGTCTACACTAACCACACACAAAGTTTCATTTTTAGTCATTTTAACTTACAGAACTGCAAAGAGAGACTGAATCCCCAATACTGTCACTTGTGGGGGGAAGGTTAATTTTAAATGGATGATGAAAAAAATTACCATCTACTAGAATTCATGTTACTCTGAAGCATTGAAAGATGTTGTGATATAGAAGTTTAAGAAGAAAAAAAAAATCCCACCCCCCCAACAATAATTCAGGACCAACCAAAAATTATAAAAATGTGTCCATTCTGGGAAAAGACTTCTTTTTTAAATTAGATGCATGACACAGAAGCCAAATAAACCATTTTTAAAATACACAAAAAATGTTGTATTCCATCAATTTCTATCAAACATATTTATTACAGTGCTTTCAAGTGTTGATTTAAGGTCAACATGCAACCACTACCTTTGCTTAAAGAAAACAAAATGCTTGACGAATGTGGAAGAGAAATTATATCCCTGCACTATCCATGACAGGCTGGCATTTCACATCTTGACATATTGCTACTGAACATGGCATGTAAGGTTGGATGATAGTAAAAGGATTGTTGAAATTTAATGATTACAACACATGCTTTAAAACTCAAGGCTTCTATTACTGGGTTTATGACTCAGATGTCATTCCTAATAGGGTTATTTTTTTGTTGCTGTTCAGCTTTTAAACTCCTACTAGTTGATCTATGAAGATGAATCATAGCCTGCTTCACATCCTTCCATCCATTTTGAGACTTTCTTTCAAACTACCCAAATTATTAATCAAGCCAATGTATATTATAATTATTCACTCATGATTTCAACATGCATTAATTGTCTATAATGGGACAAGAACTGTGCCAAGGGCTAAAGATACAAAGAATAATAAGATAATATACCCTGAAATAATTTTCAGTGCTCTGTCTTCTACTTTGAGAATTATTTGGAAGAATCTTGAACATTTGGTTGTGTTACCATGTAAGGCAACAGTAAATATTTTGTTCCTCACACCATGAAGCTCATGGGTTCTATTTCTGAGGTTTGAATAAAGCAAAACAGGCACCACAGATATTATAAACAATATTTCTAGATAGCCTTTCATAGCTCTGGAGGGAAAAGATTGGCTTTCTGCAAGTTTGTGAGGAGAGAGCTGAGGAATAGATATCCTGCTACAAAGAGATTCTCTAAATGGTAAGCACTGCATTGTGTTCACTTTCTGCCTTTAAATTATTATTAATTTTTATCTAAAAAATTTGTAAAATGTTTCTAAATTCCCCCTCCGTTTCTGGTAAAAGCAATGAAGCATAGAAGGTATAAGGTCTGTTTGACCTTAGAAGAAATATTCATGGTTAGATAAAGGAGAAAATTTATTGAAAGGGATTTTATTATGTGGGCTGAATAAACTCTCAGAAATTTGAACAAGCACCAGCATCCATGATGGTACCGTCAATCTTTAAACAAGGTGTTACAATTTAGGTTTTGATTGCTTAGTCCACAGTTTGATTACTGTTTCCCACATCTTTTTTTTTTAAGTTTATTTATTTATTTTGAGAGAAAGAGAGAGGAGGGGAGGGGCAGAGAGAGAGACAAGAGAAAGGGAGGGAGAATCCAGGTTTCTCATTGTCAGCACAGAGCCGGATCGGGGCCTTGATCCCACGGACCACGAGATCATGACCTGAGCCAAAATGAAGAGACAGCTGCTTTACAGACTGAGCCATGCAGGTGCTCCACTTTTCCCACATCTTAAAGAAGCAGATAGGAATTTTGAGCAGTAACCTTAACACCTTCCCTGACTTGGAAAAAAAAATTGTGGAAGAGAAACAAAACCAAATGGAACAAAGCAACATGTATCAATATTAATCTAAGTGAAACATAGTCTCTTTTCTTTTTCTACTTTGCTTTGATTGTTTCAGTCTTGTTTGACTTTTGTTTTTGTTTTGCTTTTATTTTTTAATCTTTATAGCAAGTCACAGTTTCCTTAAAAAAGAAGATTAAGTTGTTAATGTTTAAAAATTATCATGCACTCTCTTCACTTCCCTGGAAATCCTAAGGGTGTGGTAAACAGGGAATGAATTAAGGGGAAGGTCATCAAGAGGTGAAGACATGCTTACATGCTTTGCATGTCTTTTTCTTTTTTTTCAATGTTTTTTATTTATTTCTAGGAGAGAGAGAGAGAGACAGCGTAAGCAGGGGAGGGTGAGAGAGAGAGTGAGTCACAGACTGAAACAGGCTCCAGGCTCCGAGCTGGCAGTCAGCACAGAGCCCGACGTGGGGCTCGAACCCACGAACCGCGAGATCATGACCTAAGCGAAAGTCGGACGCTTAACCGACTAAGGCACCCCGGCGCCCCTGTCTTTTTCAAGATTATTGCAAAAGTGACCTCTCGCTCTTAGGCTAACCTGAAGCATTGCAAGGTTGTTGAGAAGCCCTGAACAAAGCAATGATGTCAAACATGCAGTAAACCAAAGCTGGGTCTATGGGGGCTTGGGAGCTGGGGTATTGTCCAGAAAGCTGAGTGCCGAAATTGATCAAGCTACTCTCTGAACTACAGATTCTCAAAATGTAGCAAGCAAGTATTCCTGAATGACACATAGACATAGATTGTTGGGCTCTGTCTGCAGAGTTTGTGATTTATTAGGTGTAGGGTAGGAACTAAGAATTTGTAACAAGTCTTCAACTGACACCCCTGTTTCTTGGGAGACCACTGCTGAAGGAGGGTTTGAATGAAATCAGGGCGGCTGAAGGAAAGTGAAGGTAAGAAACTGCCACAATAGGAAGTAATAGAGCCCTCAGTAGAGAGGAGTAACACCTGCCTGAAGTGTTCAAGTTGGAAAGAAAATGGTAACAGTGAGTGCTGTTCTAGGTAAACTAAAAGGATCTGAGCTTGACTCATCCCGTTTGCTTCTTGAACTCAAAGATCTTTTAGGGTCCTTCTATGTACTATTTGAGATTCTAAGTACTCTAAATATAAACTCTATTATGACTGTGTTTTTTAAAATAAATGTTTATTTATTTATTTTGAGAAGGGGGGGTGCGAGTGAGCAGAGGAGGGGCAGAGTGAGAGAGGGAGACAGAGAATCCAAAGCAGGCTCCCTGTTGTCAACCCAGAGCCTGGTGTGGGGGCTTGAACTCATGTAACTGTGAGATCATGACCTGTGCCAAAACCAAGGGTAGGACAATTAACCGACAGAGCCACCCAGGAGCCCCATGATTATTAAATTTCATGTCTGTATTTTGATAGCAGAAAACTGAAGTTCATGAGAAAATTAGAAAATGGTAATAGGAAAACCACAGTGAAACATCTCAACAGGGGAGGCTTTAAAAAATAATTACATGTACTAAGGAATCTAGGGTTAGGCTGCCACCTGCTAATGGAAGCTCAGGAACTGCTCATCAAAGTCTGGGGCAATGAGTAGCTGGTTGTAATGTGTGTCCACTGACTGGGACACGAGGCAAAGGGAACCTTTTATTGGGCGCCTACTGTGTGCTATGATCTCTTCCAAGCACCCTTTGACTGTTTATCTCATTTACCCTACAACTTCTCTAAGTTGATATTATTAAAACATTTACAGGTGAAGGATATGAGACAAAATGACTAGCAAACATGCCAGATGTCACATACTTAGTAAGCACGGGATCTGGGAACTGTGATCTGATTTCCTCTGATGACCGTGTTTTTTTGTTTTTTTTTTTTTTTTTTTTCTTTTCATCACTGCCTTTCCCTCAGCTACAGAATCGAGGACTCTGGGAGGTCTGTCTCTCTATCAAACCCCTCCCCTGTCCTACGTGCCTATCTGAAAACAAAATGATCGAAATCCCCTTTTTCTTACCATCAAATAACACCATTACCATCCTAGAAGAGAGATGGTATGTTTAGTTATTTCATGGAAATTACTCTGGAGAAAGTGGGGTGAAAGGCAAAAAGCCAAAGTTTGGGGGACCAACTAACCTCAGTGTACACTGTGGTTTCATTAATGCTGTCACTCTCCAGCATTTTCTGGGTGACATACCAGGGTGAGGTCAATCATAGGTAATATATAGGAGAATAATCAGACCGATGCGACCCAACTGGGAACCAAGTGACAGAGGCATAATCCCCTGTCATATTGTAGAGTTTACAGAAATACTAATTTCTTCTGCTTTTCTCTGAGTAATATTAATATCATAAGCCAAAACACTCAGAAAGTGTTTTTACTACTACTCGTTAGCAGCTCTCTTTTGTTTTTCTCAGCAGTCCCTTATCTTAACTCTCTTACTTTTGTTTCCTGTTCTGCTGGTCTCTTCCGCTTTGCAATGCTTCTAATCTTCCAGTGAGCAAAAAATGTCTTTTGTCTCATTACCTCCTTAGAAAATACACACTAGCCGAGATCAGAACATTCTCTGGAGGCAAGATGCTGTCTGAATGCAAAGTTTAGCCAGCCTGAAATTGCATATGCATCCTCATAGTCCATAATTTAGTTTTCATATGTATATTCCTGTGAAATTAGCTTTACTCTTTCCTGATTATAAAAGTAAATATGCCAATTGTTGAAAATCCTAAAAATACAGGTCTTTATTTTACAAAAGGAAAAGTCCTCCAAAATCCTGCAACCCAGGAAAAAAGCTACATTATTAATATTCTCAAATTTTTTCTTACCGGTTTGCATTCACTGTGTGTGTTCATAATTGAGTTCTTGTGGCTTATTTCACTTGAAATTATATCATTTCATTTTTCTCTGGTCATAATTTAATAACATAATAGCATAATATTTATCATATGGCTATCCCTGCCTTTTATATTTGTTTGTTTGTAATCCCCACATGAAAGGAGCCACGATAGAAATATGTGTTGAAATTACCATAGCTTAAAAAATAGGACTCATGACAAAAGACATGGTAGAATGCATGTTCAAGTTCATAAATGTTCACTTAATGACTTGGAAAAAGTGTAGAATGTGCAGCTCTAGATTTGGCAACAGAAGAATTAATTAAAGTCTCAAAAATTCAGTATCACTCAGGGATTCAGAAATGGTTTTATAAATTCATGTTTTATGGTATTATTAGGAAAATGTTCACTGACTGCCATTTTTGTTATTCTTTGGAAGACAGTCAGTTTCTATAGATATCTGTTGGGGCAATTGGAAATGAAGATAACTTTTGTATGCTTATATTTTTGCGATATAAAAAACATTTTTAAAGAAGGGAAATACCAGTTCCTAATCTTTTAAAAAAATGTTTATTTTACTTTGGGGGTGAGAGAAGAGAGAAAGAATGAGAGAGGGAGGGAGGGACACAGAGAGACAAACAGAGGATCTGAATTGGGCTCTGTGCGGTCAGCGGGCAGCCAGATGCAGGGCTCGAACTCACGAACCTGACACTTAACTGACTGAGCCAGCCAGGTGCCTCCTTTTTTTCTAGTTCCTAATCTTATACAAAATAATATAAATGATAGATGGACTCACTGAAAGAAGAAAAATGTCAGATTTTAGATTATAATTATTTTATTATTTCATAGTCAAAGTGCTCTATCTACTCTTTACTCTTACCTGCTATATGAATGCAGGCAATTTTTCATTCAATGACTCTCCACTTTCCAATCTGCAAAATGAAGGCGGTTGAATCAGATGATTTCTCAGGCCCATAATAGCCCTCAAATCATGAATTTCTGTGTTCTGAAAGGTTAATTACTATGATTTCTAATATCAAAGTGTAATAAAATTGTATTAGGTGCCTTGTTTTTGAGAATGGAAAAGATTATGCTTAGGTTTATTAGGGGGGATCTAAGTGATCAACTCAGGGTTTCCCCTCAGGTCATGATCTCATGGTAGTGAGATGGAGCCCAGTGTCAGGCTCCATGCTGAGCATGAGGCCTGCTGGGTTCCTCTGTCTCTCTCTCTGCCTCTCCTCCACTTGTGCATGTGCTCTCTCTCTCTCTAAAATAAATAAACTGAAAAAAAAAGATTAGGTTCTTTTCAGACACACTTATACATTAGTTATATTAAAACTCTAGAAATTAAAGACATACACAAAGTATCATGGTGAACTCTAGTGACTGATTATATAGAACTATATATTGTGGGTGTTGCCATAATTCATTATAATGATTGTTATAAAATATTTATTGAGTTCTAACAAACAGCTCTAGAAAAAGTAAAAATCTACATGGCCAGTGACCAAAGAAGTCTAATTAAATAGCTCTAATCTAATACACAGTCCTACAATCAGGTATAGACACAAAACATGAATTAAAAAACAACTTGTTTAGTTGAAAAAAGAATCCTCTTATCAGAGCACTATTAGCTTTAATAAGACTGCCATTTCAATAAGGGACAATTGAGAGAAAATACTGCTTTATCTTATAAAATGAAGGATTACACAGGAAAGTATGCATTATCCCAGCATTTAAATTGTTTAAAGTATTCCATAGTATAGAATTTTTCCTCTTGGCTCCATAAAAACATTCCATACAAAGTTATTTGGAGGAGTACTTTAAGAGTTGCAATCTTGTCATATGAAGACACATTATAAAGTGCATACTTCTTACAGTGCCTCCTCGGCTTGCCTTTCTCTCTTTAGCCTAAATCAGTTCTCATTGTCTTTGTTTATATCTGAACCACGCAGATGAATGCGTCCTTTGTGGCTTACCTTTGTCATGTGAACACAGCAGGGGCCGGGAGGCGTGGTCAGAGTCGTGCTGGAGAGAACCAGAGTCGCTTCAAATGTGACTCTGACCAGAGTGGCTTCTGCTCTTCACTCCTATTTTAAAGATTGCTCAGACTGTTTCAATAAATGTGTAGAAACATGTTTGAGGCACAGCATGCCTCTCTTATTTTGCTGATAAAGAGTCTCTGGCATTAGCCAAACAGACTTCTTGGAACAGAGACCCCTTTAAGCGGCAAGCTGCCGTGTCCTCTAGCAAAAATCACCCTTCCACATTTTCTTTTCTAAGCCGTTTGCTGATTTTCATGTTAATGTTTACTTTATATATATATATATATACTAGTATATATATACTAGTATATATATACTATATATATACTATATACTAGTATATATATACTATATATATACTATATACTAGTATATATATACTATATATATACTATATACTAGTATATATATACTATATATATACTATATACTAGTATATATATACTATATATATACTAAGTATATATATAGTATATATATACTATTATCTATATCTATATCTATATATAAAGTAAACATATCTATATCTATATCTATATATATAAAGTAAACATATATATAATATTAATATTAATATATATATATATATATATAAAGCCTAGAATGCCTTGCATTTTGGCAAAGTGAACTAATTTTATCTTTTGGCTTCTAAATTATTTAAAACAAACAAAAATGTTGACTTTCATTTTCACATCAATTGATATTCCGGATCTTCTTTTCATAGGATCTAATGTTTCTGAAGGTATAAAGAGGCCACTTATTTCAGTTAACAAGAAAGTCTGGTCATTTACTCTTTCCAACTAACAAATGTGTGGCAAAGAGTCAAACGTGCCTATATCCAACCTGTGAAATAGCTGTAGTTAAAATATAAGCTGTTTAACATTAAATTTAATGTTAGCAACCTCGCAAATGCCTTCTCTACAAGCCAGGGCCTTGCAGAAAGCCATAAAAGGGAAGGAATATAATTTTGTTTGCTGGCACTTACTGAAAAGCTAAAATAGAATGGTAACAGAAATCATATTTGCCAGCTTTAACCGAAGGAGTTGTGAAACATCATCGCAGAAGATTGTAAGTTATTGTAAAAATGTTGTAGTTACTGTGTTATTAACTATGCTGGATAGGAGTTGAAGCTTTTGTTTAGCTGAAAAGTATTTAGAGCCAAAACAACAGTTAAGTAGCATAGAAAGATCTAAATATGTATTTCAAAATGTATTCCATCCATTGATATAGAGAATTGTAAAATTTAGCTTTAAGTTGAACTATGGTAATTCATTTTTTACTCCCTGATGATAATTAGACTTTTTGCAATGATAGTTTTTAAGTGTGATAATGTAGTTTTGAAGTAATATCTTTGAAATAACTCACTTAGTTTTCCAGTGGATAGACTAGAAGGCAATAAAACTATATGTTGATGATTTCATAAATTCTGAATTTTAAAGCAAAGTTTAGCATGTGCAAGTTGGCTAAAGCACACTTCTAGTAAGAAATGGCTCGATTCATACAGTGAATTATTCTTTTTAAAAGTGGCTCATTGACTGTGGCTTTAGTAATGTAACCCTTTCAAATAACGTGTATGTGTTTATACAGCCTGCACATATTTTGCAAGATTCACAAGCTTCGAATTACGGATTTGTATATAGAATTGCGAGGAAAGTTTGAGTAAAATGCCACTTTGCCAGAACCCTAAAAAAAATCAGTGTCAGCCACGTTTCTTTTCGCCCTGATACTGCACATTTCAGTGCACTTTAAAAAATGACTCCTTATATTGACCACTAAATTATGTCATTACATTTTGCTGGATTTTAAAGTGTAAATGTGAAAGCTTTATGGAATTATTTTTTGTTCCATTTCTAATTATAATCTTTCAATCTATGTGATATCCAAGGGCACATAGTAAGGATGCAAATCAATTTATATCTTTGTAGGGGTTTTTTTAATAAAAAGAAAACTGAAATGTTCTGACTTTTTTTTCTGGGATTGCTTGCTTATACAATCCGAAAAACAAATTTATTTTAAAATTTAAATTCAAATATAAAGCCTTTTGCCAAGATATGCATTTAGCACTTTTTTTTTTCTTCCAGAGAACTTTGTTCCCTGTGAGAACAATTTCTACTATTGAGGCTCTAAGGCCCAAAATAGTTTTAAAGTGGGAAAAGTAGTTTTAAAGAACCTTTCTGTCTTAACTGGATTTATTAATGCCTCTTTTCTCCTTCTCTCCACTACCCTCACTCACATACACTTCAAGTCCTCTGATCAACAAACCCACACACTATTTCCTCCCCAGATCAAGTGTCTTGCAGATGCCGTATGGGTTGTTTATGGCCACGGCAATTATAAATGTTATGCAAATGAGTTCCTTGGATACGTGTTAATAAAAGGTACGGATTCAGTGCTACGAACCAGCTGGCTTCTCTGTCTCCAAAAACTGAATTATTACATGTTTGTGGAATAGGTTTAGGCAATGGGTAAATTTGCATCGGCTCCATGTTCTGTAGGGAAATTTCATTTGCTTCAGAATCAGAATAGCAAAACTTGATTCTTCTGAACCTGGAAGAGAAAATCTTGACCCTGCCTACTTCCTTATTTTAGTGGTTTGGCTAACCAAAGGCAAACACCCTTTAACTATTTGGGGAAGTGCGTTCTTTTATGGGCTTGAGGACTTCTCTAGATTTCTTTTTTACAGCCTCTCCAGCTTTAGTCTGTGATATTTCTTGGTGTCTTCAAACACCTGAAAAGGCAAAACCTCTGCTTTCATTTCTGTAATAGCTTCTCACACTAGGAATGGTCTCTCAATCTCAGTTGCTCATGATTTTTTTCCCCTTTCCTTGGCTTTCCACCAATGATATACCTTAATTTGCTGCTTTGAATTTCTTTTTTTAAAATTTTTTTAATGTTTTATTTATTTCTAGGAGAGAGAGAGAGAGAGAGACAGTGTGAGCAGGGGAGGGTCAGAGAGAGAGGGAGTCACAGACTGAAACAGGCTCCAGGCTCTGAGCTGGCAGTCAGCACAGAGCCCGACGCAGGGCCCGAACCCACGAACCGCGAGATCATGACCTAAGCGAAAGTCGGACGCTTAACCAACTAAGCCACCCAGGTGCCCCTGAATTTCTATATTAAAGATCATCCATATCCTGTATATTTCCCTCCTCAGTGTCCTTGCATCTATCAATTCATCAAAGGCCTATGATTCCTAAAAAGATGAGAGTATAAGATATAAGTAGACATTGAGGAGTTGTTTGAAATCTCAAACGAGAATTATTGGTGTTACACCTAGCTGGTATGAATCTACATACTCAAGTTTTCAAGAAACTGCCCATTCTTTTATGATCATAATTAAAAAATATAATTTTGACTCAAAGACCTCTTTCCATTGGAATGACAGGAAATTCAACCCCAGGCACTACTACCTCCCCTGCCTCTCTTTATTCCACCCTGGTTCTGGAGTAGAATTAGGGGGCAGAAATCAAATGAGATACAAAGGCAGTAACGTGTAGTGCCTTTTCAATAATTTGTTCCTCCCCTACCTAGGACCAGCTCATTGTTGATCCTGCTTTGTTTTCTATGTTCTCTTCCATGTTTCCACAGAAGCCATAAAACTTAATTTCTCTGTGAGTTCTCCCAAATTGTAAATGTGTACTTAAATTATGCCGGTTAAGTGAAATACAGCTTCGAGCCAATTCAGCCCAATGGCATCATTTTACAACCTTTGTCCTGGACGTAATAAATGGCCTAAGGGCACAACCTCAAGATATTTCTGCTTTCTGTTCTTCCCGAAGGCAGTGGTCGGTCCAGCTACCGTTTCTTAACTTTTCAAGGCAAAGAGGTTCTGTGGAGATGTTCACTTAGATCGCCTCCACTCTAACATTTGGTGATTGTAACTTGTTACCTACCAGTTTGTGCTTCCAGATTTTTCTAGCACCAAAGGATATGCACATAGGCACAACAATAACAAATTAATTTTATCAAATAATAAGTATTGCGTGAGTTCTTAATTTAAAAAGTCTAAACAAACGAGAGTTAAACTGTGCTTTACAGTGATGACATTAGTTTTACTATCCAAGTTATAAAAATGGAGCACTTCCTGAAGCTATTTCTAAATGCTCCCATAGCTCAGCAGTTAGGCACACATTTCAGTGGCTTCTGGGCTCAGATTGATCCACACCATGTACCAACATTTTGAGGGAGCTAACAGAGTGGTTTATTTGAGGCAGTAGGAATCTTGTTTTCTCGGTGTTAGTGCCAGCAATGAGCAAGACCTCTGACTTATACAGGTGACACGTAATAAGGATTAACCTATCCCATGTGTTTAGGGACAAAACTACCAAATTAAAGTTGAGGCAAGGAATTCAGAAGAGAGAGATGCTGGCAGAGTTTGCACATCCAGCTAAGACAGGCTTTATTGTTAATAGTGAATCGTGTTCTTGGATGCAAATGTAAAATAAGATAACAAAGCACCAACACAGTGGCTCTGAGATGGTAGGTACTTAACAAAGGCTTAGTAAAAGCAACGGAAAGCCTTCTGATATCAGGTGGAACTGGAAAAAGGGTTTGGCATACTGTTTATTCTTTGCAGATTTTCCATAGCCCCATTACCGTGGGGGAATATATTAGTAAAGGAGAAACAGTAGACGCTAGGATCCCAATGTATGATGGTTTCAAAGACCCCAAGGTCTAGGCAAGAGCCAATAGGTGAGGCTTGAATCTGGACATGGAGGAGGGAAGAAATGGAAATCCAAGTGGCAGAAGATGAGGCAGAGTAAAATGAGTAGGATTTGGTAACAAAGCTATAGAGAGGGATTGGGGTGGGGCAAACCGGACATAGATGTCTAAGTGTTAAAGAGTGGATGGTAAGAAAGATAAAGGATCCCTTAATTAAATTTTAGTAAATGAAGAGTTACTTTCAGAGCATCTATAATCTGCTCTCTTTTGTGCAAACCACATCTTGAAATTTTACATCTAGATACTCTGCATTGGCTCCCTTATAGAAATTGATACCAATGGGACAGATTTTTAACCTCTTCTACTTGATCTGAAAAGTCCTTTAACATAAGACCTCAAACTGCATTTCTTGTCTCTAGACAGCACCCTGCAGGCTTGCTATTCGATATCTACTCAAATACACTAACATTTCTGCCATTTCCAAAGCCGGCGCCTCAGGCCTGTGTGTCTATCTCCAGTGGCTGCTTTCTTCTGCACCTAGCAAACATGAACCCATCCTGGCACACAGTGAAGATGCCACAGTGGTGAAGCTACACCCTCCCCGCCGCCACTCTCCCTGGCAGAGCTGCTCACCCCTTTTGTTCTCTGCTACAGTAGCTCTCATTCATGACTTCAGTAGTATGTTCCATCTCTAGTGTGTTGGCTTCTTAAGGAATGGCGTCATATCATATTTATCTCCATATTGCATGTACAGTATGGGGTAGCAGATTAAATAATTGCTAATAAGATGATTTGGATATTTTAGAAGAATGGTCTGTGGTGTTAGATGAAAAGTTAACAGTAGGTTAGGGAGAGACAGCAGATAAGGGGATTTGTGTGCTTGTCTGGGGAAAACTGCTCAAATGCACCAGTGAGGGCAAGTCTAGGCTCTGAGTTGCTGGACAGAGAGAATGCCAGGGCAGGAAGAAAGAGTGGAAGGAGCAGACTACCTTTTTTTCCTTGAGTTTATTTATTTATTTTGAGAGAGAGAAAGCAGGAGAGGGGCAGAGAGAGAGGTAGAGAGAGAAAGAAACCCAATCAGACTCCACACTATCAGCACAGAGCCCAGCATGGGGCTTGATCCCACCAATTGTGAGATCACAACCTGAGCCAAAGTTGAGTTTTGGATGCTTAACTGACTGAGCCACCCAGGTGCCCCAGAGCAGCCTACCTTTTAAAGAAGCCTAGCTATGAAGTAAGAGAAAGAGGATGGCTCCTTAAGTTGAATGAAACAGTGAGAAAAGTTTATTTAGTTCAGTGACAATTTGGGCCTGCCTTTAGAGAGGAAAAGAGAGGGCTTGACTGAAAAAAGCAAGTGAGGGGGAAATTAAAGGAGCTGGGAGACAGTATGCTTGGGAGATGAGAAGAATTAGGCTAAAACATAAAAGTGATAAGGTTTAGCAAGGAAAATGGAGAAATCTCTCTTCCTCTAAAATAAAAGCAGAAAGAAAAGGTCAGCTGAGATGACGAGTGGAAAGTTCATATTCAATAGCCTAAATCCTCCCAATGAAAGGGATATAAAGATCACCTGCTGACAGGGAGACTGTCAGAAGTAAGGGCAACGAGTAAGAACAAGTAAGGGCAAGTTAATAGAAAATAAACCAGTAAAGTCACAAAAATATTACTAAGAAACACTGAAAACCCAGTCGAGGTCAGGGAGCATAAATTCAGTCCCAGCAAGACACATTACTATGTGACATCTTTGAGCAATATGCCGCCATCGGATGGGAGTGGAGAAATAGATTGTGTAATATGTTCAGGATTGGGAAATAGTGTGAAGGTGCTAAGGAAAGGAAAGCATACGTCATTGACCGTGGATCTTTAACTGGGTAATGAGACCAAGGAAACAAGGGTGTCTCATAACTTGAAAACAGTACAAAGGGATTAGAACCCAAGAGTCCTGACAGGACCAAGCAACAGATTCCATAGAAGTTTAACAGCTCATGAGGTGAGGAGGAGGGCATTGTGGACTCAGAGACAGGTTTCAGAATTTGCTATCTTGAAGGACCACTTCTGGGCAACGACCAGGCTGTCTCTGGTGGAGCTGATCAGTTGGGCTGAGAGTCAGAGAGCCCACTGCTGAGGGCGGTGGTAGGGGGCGGATGAAAGATAGAGTTCCATCCAAGGGTTAAGGTTATAGAAGCTGAGTCTCCTGGAGGTAAGTAATTGGACGCTATGAGGAAAGCAGCAACAACACAAAGAATTCAAAGGAGAACGAGCAAGGATTACAGAGCCAAAAGCCTGAATGAGAGTGGGGAGGAGGAATAATTTCTCAATCTCCTGGCTCTGCTTTGGGAGAGGAAGACAAATAGAAACATCCTTTGAAGAAGGAAAGCAGTATCATGAAGGGAAACCCATAAAGGTAAAGAGCAAGAGGGAGCGTCCTAGGCAAAGTTTATAACGTGAATGAATTGGCTCACAGCAAACAAATGTTAAATATGTACCAAGGGAATATAACACGAAAAGAAATCATATGCCATTCAGAGGTTACCATTTTAAGACATAAAGTGTTTAGAAAACACAGTGTTTGTAGCTAACTATACTGCTGCTATTCATGGAATACTTTAAAGTAACTGCATCTTAGAAAGTATCCTATAACCAGTAGGTTCTGGCCTAGGATTAATTTGAGTATTGATTTATGCTGTAATTTAGGTCATAATTTTTGGATGCTAAACACTTCCTAGATTTCCTCTAACACACAATGAAAAATGTTAACAGATAAGAAAATAATTCACAGCAGTTCAGTAAATTTAGCAGTTTACTAAATTTTACTGGTATAAAATATATACCAGGTACTCTGTGGACAGAAGATGCTCAGAAGCGTCATTAGAGAATAATTCCATTTTTAGGAATGCTGAGGTTTCAAACTATTTTTAATTTTGTCAAGTATGCAAATAATAGTTGAATATGATCAGAAAATTTTATGGCATGTAGAAATAGAGTGTTTTGAACCTTGACGTTTTTTAAAGAGATCTATTTACAAGGTTCAAACAAAATAATATTAAAAGATGATAGCACTATTTTAGAACATTAAAATATACCGAAACTAGGTTGTCTGTGAATTCTTACACATAAAAGCCTTAAATCCAAAGCACTTCATTTTGAATGTAAGTATTTATGCTCTGAGAAGATTTGGAAAATATAGGTTTGGGTCTGTCATTTTTGTAATTATTACCATTTTTATAAACTAAATAAATATTCAGAAATTACTTCCTTTGGATAGTAGGTAGAGAGCATACCTATAATGTTTTATATGAAACTTGTATACACTTCTTGTGGTGTTCATATTATCTGATGATTTAATGCATTTTCAGCTTCTAGAATATTAGAAGTTAAAAAAACAAAGTCACTGCATTACCAAAGGAAAAACAGTTTTGAAATGTATTCCTTTATTGTGCTGAATATGGAAAGCAATCTTGGGCTTATACAATTGTCCTATTGGGTAGAAGCAGGAAACCGGTTCCTGATTAAACAACGACCAAACAGCTCATTAACCCTTTTCTGCCTTTCTAGAAAGTCACAGGTATGTGGCTAGCAAACCCCAAGGAGGCACAAAGAGGGATAGGAGCAGTGGTGGGGGGCTGTGAAGGCAGCTAAGGCAGCTCTTTGATTACGCGGGTTGCTGGTTCTGCTAAGTGGGTCACTGTAAATAGAATCTACCATGTTTACAAATTCTGTCCTATAAAGCAATAGTTCTCCACATAGTGAACGAAAATTGCAAAACAAAAATGCTAATTTTTCATTTTCTGTGATTCTTTTACCACCAAAGTTCCTCTTGTTTCAGGTATTCATTATTAAATTGGCATAACAACTCCAGTCACATCAGTTTGTGCCTGAACGCACTCTCTGTTTTAACGCTCACCTATACTTTCCCCACCCAGGTCCTTTGAAAACAAACTGAGGCAGCATCCAGCTTTAGCCTCATTCAATAAGGTTCTTTTTTATTAAGCTGGTAATTCAATTCAAGGAAAATGAACACTCTCTGCCATTTTTACTAGTTGAGTGGCTTTGAACAAGCAGCTAAACCTCTGGAAAAAAAAAAAAGATTGGGATGTTTACTTTGAGTATTAAATGAGACCATGTTTATACAGCAGATACTCAACAAATGTTAGATTCCGATGAACTGATTTGCTATTTGGCCAAAAGGAAATTGAGGCCACAAAAGTACAGAGAACTGAAGGGGTAGAAGAAAACCAATAAAAAGAAAATACAGCTAGTTGTTTTGTACCAATAAAGTTCCTTCAGATGTCTTTTACCCAGAGAATTAGATAGGCCCCTCCCAGAATATTTTAAATATACATTTGTTAATTTAACAGATGTCAGGCATATATATTTATTTAATAAAAGATTACTTCAATGGATGAATTTGGATAGCCTATGGATACATTGTAATAAGATCTGAGTCCCATTATCTATTGCGTTGGAAACTTTAAAAGCAAGTGGCTTTCCTGGTCAAAAATCATACTTAACGCTGAATTTTTGCATGAAGTAAGTCTGTTCCTGACAGCAGATGAAAGGACAAGGGGTAACAGATTGCTTGAGGAAATACCTTATATTGCTATCTTCTGAAAATATTTTTCAAAGGTGAACTATGAAGGAATTTCATTTTTTCCTGGGTTTTGAGAGAATAGGCTGGAATGAGCTTGGCTAGAAAAATGAGTGCTGTACTTCTGATGTCCCAGAAACATGGAAGAGAGGGAGAAAAGGAGAGAGGCTATGCCTGTACCTTTTGTCAGGAATTTTAGCCACGACTCCCACCCTGGATATGCTAACCACCTCTTTCCTGTCCTTCTGCTTAGTACTCCTGCTGACATGACCATTTATTGTTAGAGGCATCTTGGTTCTCATTTATCTCTGGCTTTCAAATTGACTAAAACCTGCCCTATTCCATTCTCTTTCCCCCAAAGATATTCTGTGCTCACTTCCAGCCAATGGCTGTCTTGCGCTCAAGGTCCTCCAATACCTTTTTACATTTCTCCAACTCAACTCTGTCTGGAGAATCTGACCCACAAATTCTCCCATTTATACCTTCTCCACCACTGTGAACCCTTCATTCTGTCTACAAAACTGGATGCTCATAAGAAGGGTATCTTTAGGAAAGATTGTTGATGGCTATGGAAAGTCTAGAGCTATCCCTCTACCTCAAGGAAGGAGTTAATTTAAATTATTTGAAGCAGACTAGCGCTGTCTCTATCTCTTGTCTATCCCACTCTTCTAAAATAATGTCGAAAAGTGATTTGTGATTCAGCTCTTACACTAAGATGGGCATTTGTAGTCACAACATAGAGGGTTTAATTAACTAAGCCTTTGTGCAAAACACCTTGGGATGAGGAGGTGCTTGTATCGACAAACCGGTCAAGGTAAAGTTCTTCAAAGGGTCTGTCAGGAGGACGCATCATACAGTAGACGTTGCTAATGAAGGCAGCCAATTTGTTCCTGCCCTTCTCTTGACTTTTCACTTCTCAGAAAGATCCAGAGAAAGACGTCACACAGCTTTCACTGTAAATTCATGCCAGTGCCTGCCCTAGTCTTGTGGGTAGGAAGTTTAGTTCTTTTAAATGTCCATCTCCTTCTTATAACCACTCCTGCCCATTTACTGTTTTGCTGAATCCATGGAAGCTGTTCAGTCATCCAGTGCTCCTGCCTAATTAGGTCTTCCCTACTATCTGACATGTTCATTATGTCTAGCATATATCAACTCCGTTCCTTTTGCCTTGCTTCCTTAGGCACGGTCTCAAAGTTCTCATCAGTATTCAGTTTTTGAGATCTTCATTGTGGTCACCTGTGTCCCTGTCCGTATCAGTTAGGGATTTAGATTGCATCTATTAACAGAGGCTTAGAAAAAGATTTTTTTTTCCATTTTATCATGTAACAGGGAAATCTGAGCATAGTTATTATCACTACTGGTTCGTTCGCTCCAAAATGTTAGGACCTAGGTCTCTCTGATCCTCTTGACATTTGTGATCACAAGATGTCTGCTCTAGCTATAGTCACCAGGTACAAATTCCAGGCAAGACAAAGGAAGACAGGGAAAGGCCACGTGGCCACACACCAGCCAAATCAGTTCATCTATTTAAAGAACTTTTCCAGAGGGGAGGTGGGTGGGTGGGGATGGAGGAAATAGGTGAAGGGGTTTAAGACCACGCTTCTCATGATGAACACTGAATAATGTATAGAATTGTTGAATCACTGTACTATACACCTGAAACTAATATAATACTATATATTAATTATATGTCAATTAAAAACAAAAATTAAGTTAAACAATTGGTTGGGTCAAAAAAAAAAAAAAAAGGAAATAAAGAACTTTTCCAAAACTGTACCTGGTAACCTCTACTTAGATTTCAGCAGCCAACAATTACTCTAGAGGAAATTAGAAAGTTTGGTATTTTAGGTAGGTTTATTGGCTTTTCCCCCAAAATTGTATGTTTTGTTAGGATAGCAAAAAAGGGAATGAGTACTAGGTAAGCAACAAGCAGACATACTACAGTCCTCTCGCTTCTATTGGATCCTAAGCCTTTATTCATAACTGAAAGAGCATAGGTTTGGGATTGAGAACCCTGTGTGTAATGGTTAACTTTATATGTCAAAAACAAATATGACCTTGTCTAGGCCATAATACTCAGATATATGGTCAAACACTAGCTGGATGTCCCTGTGAAGGTACTTTTTAGATATGATTAACATCTAAATCAGGGCACTTTGAGTGAAGCAGATTACTCTCCATAATGTGGGTGGGCCTCATCCAATCTGGTGAAGGCTTTCATAGAAAAAGACTGAGGTTTCCCCAAGGAAGAGGAAGTTCTGCCTTCAGACTGCTTTCTGATTCAAGTTGCAAAATAATGTCTTCTCTGGGTCTCTAGCCTACCAGCCTGCCTTACGAATTGTTGGTCCCCCCATTTTGTGAGCCAATCCCTTAAATAAATCAAATAAATCTCCATTTCTCCCTCTCAATATATAGATATAGATATACATATATGTATACAGATATAGATATAGAAACACACACACACATACATCCTACTGCTTTTGTTTCTCTGAAGATCCCTGACTAGTATATGGGGTTTGAGTTTTGGGTCCCAGACTTCTGAGTGACTTTGGACAAAGTACCTGGGACTCCAAATTAGTTGAAGTAAATCACAGATGTCAAACCTGTGCTCTAACAATGTTGAGGGAGTATGTTTCTGGTTGGGGAGGAAAGGAGTGGGGGAATCTTAGATCTCATTTTTGTATTATTGTTTCAACTTCACCTTCACTTCTCTTTAGTTGAATTTTTTAAATTAAGCTTTCCTGTTCAATCATTTGAAGAAATAGATCTACTGATTCAAAAAAACACACCAAGCGATCTTAAAGTTTCATTCCATTTCTAACAACTAAGTGTCATCATTACATGGATACATCTCAAAACATGCTGGATCTCTTCCTGATGGGTGCAGTCGGGACTCTGGCTAAGGGAATTGATTCTCAAAAGTAGATGAGCTCCCCCAAAAGTATCCAATGCTGCAAAAAAACCAACTCCCTGAGAGAAGTCACAAACCTAGACCAGATCAGTGTGGATATATGGGGTTTTAGTTTAGTGTGTAGGGAGCAGCAGTAAGAGTTCCCAGGCAATAGTGACAGCCAAGGTCACCTGGGTTGTGATGTCATGGGTTAAAGCCATAGTTTAGTTTGATCTGAGGCTGCACAAGTAATTCTCTGCCTCTCTACCTGAGGTGGGGGTGATGTTCCCTGATCAGAATCCTTCAGGCACAGAAAGGTGAATCTTTACATGCGAGTCTCTGTTATCACGGTGAGCCTGGCTAGAGCAAGTAGGAGCTGACACTAGACTAGGTGACCTTTTTATTGCCTGGGACCCTTTGCTCACGGGAGATAATAAAAAGATGAAATATAAATAAATCCTCTGTAACACCACAGCTCCAAATACACACCCAAAGGTCACTGCAGTGTTTTGAGTATAAAAATATCATTTCCATGTTCTCAAAGAGATGTTTTCATTTGGGAGATTAGCACTCCTCCCCTCCACGCCCCCCCGAAACCCCACAAATCCTTGTTTTTCCAAATATAAAAACATTTCTGGAGAAAGACTTTAACTGAAGAATTGGGGAATGGTGTTTAGACCATTTTACGATGCTACTTGAAAAGATTTCTACAAGAAGACATAAACCCATTTTTATCATAATTTGGTGAAATATAATGCAAGCAGAGTTTATTGTTGGAGCTGTCTCTGTTATTGACCCAAACTAATTCTCTGTGAAATTTGACCAGCCTGCTTTTTGTACTTCATTCAGTTTATTCTCTAAGAGCTTTAGGAGAGGTAGTTTTGGCCAAAAGGGTATCAGATATGGCTTAAAATTAATAATTGAACATCTGTGATAGTGTAAGTGGTTAAGAGCATAATTTCCTTATTTTTTATTTTTTTTTTAGAAGTATCGGGTTTCCAGTCTTGAGTCGGAATAGTTGCTGGCTGTGTGACCTTGAACAAAATGCAAAGTTTCAGTTCTCTTACTTGTTAAGTAAGGATAATAATAATAGTACCATTTGCCAGATAAGTCCTGATTTTGAAGATTATATGAGGAAGTTCATGTAAAATTCTTAGCCAAGGGCCTGGCACATCACGAAAATCCAATAAGCGCAAATTCTGGTTTTTCCATTTTATTGAAATGAAATGATGGCTAATTTCAAAAGCTATAAATCACCTTTAATTTCTAAATAGAAGTGAAATCTTGTAAGTGGGTAGTGATTATCCAGAGTTTCTTATTTGCAAATTAAAACCATCATCTTGTTAGTATCATGGTCTAACATGGCTCTGCTACTTTGGAGAAACGTGCCCATGAAATGAAAAGTCATACTTCAGGTCAGTCAGTATGGGATCAGAGAGGGGATGAGGTCAGGAAAGTCAGTGTGAAGGATGAGGAGTGGGAAGGGAGGAATGGACGAGAAAAGGAGGGAGGGAAGAAGAGAAAGGAAGGAAGAGTGGGAGGGAGGTTTTGTAAACAGTCTAGAAGAACTAGTTTCTGGGTAATTGGAACTGAGCCCTCAGCCACAGGGCTGATTAATGATGGTACCTCTGCTCCCTGCTCCCCAGAGACCACCTCCACTGGGCATTGCTGTTGTTCGGGCTCTTCTCTTCCTAGTAGTACCCTCACGGCTGTCTCAAGGTGATCATCCATCCCATGAGCGACTTTCAAAATATCTGCAGCTACTGTCACCTTACTACTTACAATTTAGGAATCCAAACTCACTAGGATCACAAAAGAAAAAGGACATGAGTAAAAGTTACGAAGTTTATTAAGCTTGCTTAGGAACCACCACAGTGGAAATTTAACTCAAAGACCTATGGATAAGTTTTGAATTGCTGCTTAGTGTTATCAAATGAGGCAACTAGTTTTCACCAGTCAAAGGGCTTCGTGCTAAGACTGAAATCAGAAAGAACTGCCTAGTGGAAGAGAAGGGAGCCAGGGGACTGACCAAGGAGACCTGGTTGCCTGAGTGAGAGGCAGGAGGTCTCTCAAGGAGGCGCCCACTGCTGGCACCAGTTCAAAAGGCAAGCAGGGGTATAAGCTACAAGTCGGAAACTCTCATATACTCCAAGAGCATCTTGATCAATACCTCTACTCCGTTCTGCTATGATGGGAGGTTTGTCTCCGTCTCTTATTTAGCTTGAACTGTACTCAATTAGCTGTACCAGATGTGCTAACAAATCTATATTTATCTGACATTTGCTGTGTATTTTTTCTCTTCATTCTTTTTTTAATGTTTATTTTTGAGAGAGAGAGAGAGAGAGAGAGACAGAGAGAAGAGATTGCAAGTAGAGGAGAGGCAGAGAGAGGAGACACAGAATCTGAAGCAGACTCCAGGCTCTGAGCTGTCAGCACAAAGCCCAAGGCAGGGCTCAAACTCACAGACTGTGAAATCTTAACTTGAGCCAAAGTCGGACGCTTACCCAGCTGAGCCACCCAGGCGCCCCTCTTCATTCTTAGTCTACCGTCAGAAGCAGCCTAAGTTTTGAGTTCCCGTCTATAACTATGGATATGAACATTTTTATCTTTTTAATTTTTTTTCCTTTTGTTGTCACTTGTATCGGTGGGAGCTTTTCATCTCAGTCAGAGTGAAATGCTCACTAGCTGAGGAATGACTGAAGGAATTTTCAGTCCAAGTGGGTGTTTCATGGTGGGAAACCCTCAAGCAAGAATTTTGTAACAGACATGAAAAAGTCTCGAGCTCTATGCATTGAATAATAAGAATAATTACACACAAATCTCCTTGCAGGAAGAATGCATATATATGTCATTGTTATTATTATTTTCCTTATTTTCATTCTGAGTGATAGTGTGATGAACTGGAAAGAACATTACTTCTAGGGCCACACAGAAAGTGTTTGAATTCTGACTCTCTCATTTACTCCAGTTGTAACCTTGAGCAAAAGACCTGACCTCTTGGAGTATCAGTTTTCTCTTCTATAAAAGTGAGATGCTACCCATTTTAGAGAGCTATTAGAATGATAGGAGAAAATAGATAAAAGATCTATCACGTGATAAGCTTACAACAAATTGTTTTAATTCTCCCTGCCATAGAGATCGTATTTTACCAAAATCGTGAACTCACTCTAAAATATTAGTGATTTTGTGTGTGTTCTTTGAAGTTATCATACTTTACATACTTCTCTAATTAAAGAACATCTGTCATTGGATAGGGCTTTTCAAAAGGTAGCACTCAAAAAGCATAGAAAGTATGGAACTTATATGGTGGTGATGGTGGTAATGGTGATCTTTATTTTCAGAATCTTGGATCTTAATTCTTTTCTTTAAATATTTGCTCATTTAATAAACTTAAAATAAGACAGTTCCTGCCCTAAAGAAAAATACACCTAGCATAGAGTATGGATAAAACAGAGAAGAAAACCCCAATGGGTGTTGTAAACATGACACAAAGTAAAGAGAAAGTTGGATAGATGGAAGGATCAACAAAGGCTCTGATGGCAGTGGAAAGACTTAATGTGGAGACCTGGGGAACGGGATGAAGAGGAGGGAATTTATGATAAAGAATCAGCATGGTAATAGATACAGGAAATGGCGTGTTTGGTGATAAAACTACAACTTATCAAGGGAGCATTTCATAATGTATGCAATTGTTGCATCACTATGCTATGCATTTAAAACTAATATAATATTGTATGTCAACTATACTTCAATTTAAAAAACTGTAGCATTTAGGGGCACCTGAGTGGCTCAGTCAGTTATGTGTCTGACTCTTGATCTCAGCTTAGGTCTTGATCTTAAGGTCGTGAGTTCAAGCCCCACATTAGGTTCGATGCTGGGGGTGAAGCCTACTTAAAAAAGATGTGCAGTTATAGGGGAACTTTTCCCAAAATCCTTTAGTAAATAAAAAATAAATAAAATTTTATGCATAACCCTAGTATGTAAAATATTTCAAAGTCATAATTAAAAGTATTCTATAAATTCAGATTTAGTGCAGTTACTCCTATGATGCTCTGATCTAATGACATGCGGACAATGAAAGTCCAGGCTAATAAACAATAGTTGCAGTCTCAACGTCCAGTGCACTTGGACCAAAATCTCTTGTAACTCCTGAAACACTTGTTTGGATCATTAGGATGCCAGAGAATTCATTTGAAAAACCACTGAGGTAGAGGAATCTGAATACACCCTGATAGGGGTCTTACCTCAGTTAAAAATGGGAGCTTTTGCACATTTCTTAATGTGAGATGATATTGGATAGCACTGTTCTAGAAAGATGAATCTTGTAAAATGCATGTTATAAAATGATAAATTGGAAGAGGAAAAGGTTGGAGACAAGGAGATCTTTTAATTAGCAGACTGTTGAAATAGGGGCTGAACCCAAAACTGGGGGAGGGGAATGAGGTATTCATTAACATTCTAGTTTAAATTGGAATTTTATTTTCTAATACGAGAACACTATTTTAATTTCACATTCCTAACAGTATTGTTGCTACTATTACTTCTACATTAAACACACAAATTTTGTTGTGTTTTTTAAAATTTCAGCTTCTTGAAAATTAACCATTATATAAGAAATGGAAACTTTGTAATTATTTCAGGAGGTAGATTTTTTGCATAGCGTGTGGTTGGAAAAGCTGATTTGAAGATTTTTTTCTTTTTTGTTTTTCCTTTAGGGTTTTAGTTCTTCACCCCTTCCTCCATAAAGACTCTTAAGTCACTCTTTCCAGGATGAGATAAATTAGATATAAATCACTAGTCACTCTTTAAACGTATAAAAGTTTTAGTAACTTGGTTTAAATGAGTTCAAACCCTTTATCTTCTATTTCCATTTTCTGTCACATAAACTTAATGCAAGATAGGATCTTAATTTTCCTTAAAATCTCTCCTAAAGTGTAGATTTTTAATCTGACATTGGAACCAGAGTTTACAAAAAAAAGTTTATAAATAGGCTGTTGCAAGGCTTTAGAAATCAGAGGCAATATTTTGAAGACATAAATGCTATGTCTAAAGGTTTTATAACACCTCCTTTATCAATCATCACCAATAAAAGTAATATTCCATAAGTGAAAAATAATGGAATGTTATAATTTTTGATGCCTTCTTTTTCTATTTCAGTCACTTTGCAGGAAGTCTTTTAAGATGCATTCCACATTTTCTTGCTATTGGAACAATAGTATTATTAACACAATCTTCTCCATTCTCCTGTTCAAAATTTAAATTGCATTCTGGCTCATATTTGGCCATTATGAGCTCCAAAGTGTCTGATTTCTTCAACTCTCTCATTTGCCACCACTAGTCAGGCTTTATGAAACATCAAAACAAACAACAAATGAACAAAAAAGATTGTTACAATTGCGTCTAAAATAAAAATAAAAAATAAATGATGACCTTACGGGTCGCTTTGTTGACAGCTCTGTAGCAATCAGAAATACCTTCTGAGTATTCTTCATGTTGACTCTAAAATGGGTAAGGTTATTGAATGATGAATACTGATCAGTGGAATATTGCTGTCCTTTTCTGAGACAGGCATAACTTAAATACTTAACTTTAATTCTAGGTGATTTATGTTAGAAGACATGATAGGAAGAACATAGGAAAAATATCCCAGTAAAGTAAATAAGTTAGCCATGGTTTTGAGAGTCGTGGCTGCATGGAGTGACATTTGATGGTGTTGGATATCCTACTAGCAGTTAAAGGGAAGTTTGTTTTTCTGAGCAGATGTCCCATGTTCCCATGGCACTCTACACTGCCCTATATCATGGTTTATGCATTTTGGGGTAACATTTCTCGTTAAAATCTTTCTGTCCCTCTAGATTAAAAAAAAAAAACCCTCTAAAGGGAAAGACAGAACTATTTTATAGACACAAATATTTACCCAATATGCACTTATTTTCCAGTTGTAACTGAAAAGAATATTGAAGGTCCGTGTAAAGCCAGACAGATGCAAGAAATCAAGACAATGAAAAAGAATTCACTCTTGCTGGTTTCAGTCCTTGAGGGAATCCGCTATATAAAAAAACAGACAGACAACCAAAAACAATAACAACAACAAAAACCCACACCTTCTGCCAACCCCTACATTTCATCTCTATTCTAAGTTTCAATCTCCTTATCCAGTCTTCTCTGGATAATGAGTTAATGATTCTCTGCTCCAGGTAGGCCAGATCTTGTGTTCATCACCACACACCATGAAGCTCTGTTACTATACCGTCTTTGAAATCTTCTGGACTCAGCCCCAGCTCTGAGCCACCAACTCTCAAGTACCGGGGGCAGAAAGTGTGTGCTTTGTACAGAGCTATGCCTCAGGTGCATATCCTTTATTATCCTAAGTTACTTTTTGACCCGTTTTAAGGACAGAAATCAAAGGGCAGAGAGGTTAAGTAATACGTCCAGGGGCACAGAAAAGAGAATCGATAGCTCTAGTAAGAAAGCCAGATCTATCCTATTTCTTGGTGCTGGACTCAGCATCCTATGTTCCCTGGCCTCATCTTTTCTTGCAAAGCAATCTACATTTTCAATAGCAACCCGACATTTTCATGAAAGCTCCTGGTGACCAACTTTGTCCTTCCCAGTTACCAATGCCTCTTTCCTTCCAGGCTGCGTACACCCAGGAGGATGAACCTGCCTGTTACATTACAAAGACCTGCATGTGGAAACCAGATTGATATGCAGCAGCCAGGAATTTGCATTTTAGGAGCAAACTTTAGAAAAACTAAAAAATTCCAATAATATGCTAGGATTTCAAGCACTGTGACCAGATTCTTGGAAGGTATTTGGGGGCAAGGATGTTCCTTGGAGATTCATCAAAGGCAGAAAGCTATTTCCTGAGGTTTGTATAATCCAATCTTTTCTAGTCACAGAATGACAATTTATAGCCAATATTAGTGACAGCGGAAAAGTTGCTGTATTTAGCAGGGAAGAAAGACATGGATGGAAATGGTAGATGTCTTTGTATTTAATGTGCAGATTGAACAGGAAGGATGAAGCATTGGAAGTATAGGGCAGACAGGAAGAAATGACAATTGAAAGAAATGTCAGAAGGAAAACAAACACACCAGATTTTCTTTTCACTGTGTAACAGTTTCTTTACTGTGACAAGAGACAGGGAAAGTAAAATTTCGTGTCTATAGATGACAAGCAATTTTCTTCAATTTACAGTGTTTCTCTACCACAGTGCTGTCCAATAGAATTGCTGAAATGACATTAACTCTTTACATCTCAGCTGTCTAATAAAGTTTCCACTAGCTACATAGGGCTATTGAGAACTTGAATGTAACTAGCACTACTAGAGAAATGATTTTTGAAATTATTTTTTAAATTTAAATAGTTTCCTGAAGCTAATGGATGCCATGTTGGACAGTGCAGCAGGCAAAATAGAAGTTGGAGCCATTTCTCCACCTTCCGTTTCTGTCGGATAAGTTTTTTTCAATTTTTACTTTTTTTAAGTATTAGCAAGAATTTGAGGCTGGAAGGCAGTTCAGCCAGTTAAGCGTTGAACTCTTGAGTTTGGCCCAAGTCCTCATCCCAGGGTTGTGGGATCTAGCCACATGGAGGCTCTGCACTGAGTCTACATGCTTGGGATACTCTCCCTCTCTCTCTTTCTCTTTGTCCCTCCTTCCCCATTGCAGGTGCTCTCCCTCCCCCCAAAAAGAATTTGAGGTTATATAGCTACTAGTACCATTTAGCTTTTATCTGTGATAAACCTAAAGCAAATGGGATGGATCGGATTTCCAAGCTTAGGTGCATAATTTCAGCTATCACAAATATTGCTATTAAAAGAAAAATAATTCAAAATATATACATCGATCATTTCTATTCAAAAACAAAGCATGAATTTCATTTATATGAAATATCACAGGGTATTAATGAGCTAAAGTAAAAATTACCTAAAATTGTGGTTCCCTCTGTATCACGGAAGAATGTGCTCTCTAGGAAAACATCAGCCCATGACACGCACCTCCTTCCTTCGTGGTTGCACATTGAGAGAAAAGATAGAATAAATAAAAAGAAAAGTGAGGATATAATGCAGGCTTTGCAAACTCACACGTCTACAGAGCCTGGGCAAGGCCGTAGGTAAATATGTGACTTGCAAAGCCACGCTATGTGTGAGGCAGAGAGGGCTGCACCCTCCCCCAAGGTATTTTCCTGCTCTGGGGCCACCTGCTCAGCCAATCTGCCCCCAACACTGCCATTATTTCCCCCACCCACCTGCGGCAGCCACCTGGCCTCTTTCAAGTGAGTTTGAAAACCACTGTACTAAGTGATTTCTAAAGTTTCTTTCAGTTCCTGCACCTTTTGATTCTAGGATTATCAGTCCATATCCTAGGGAAGGGGGGTTGCAAAAAGTGAGTCTTGTTTTAATCAAAATGTCATAGCTTAGAGTTTTCACGCATAAGGATAATTTTATAGGTACCACAAGTATTTATAGATTAGGGATTTGGAGATTATTATATGCAATTTTTCCCTAGGTAAAGCACTATCTACTGTTTATTTGTACAGCAACTCAGAGCTTCTAATTTAGGGGCAACATGGGGTACACATAACATGGGGTACAACATGTATGTCTTTTATATTTCACCTAAAACCACCATATATGCACCTGCCGAGAAACCTAAGAACACAGTAGGTGCTTAATAAAATGTTTAATGAATGATTGATGCATAGATCCCTATAAATGAACATAATTAAACTTTTACACAATAAAACTGATTACTCAATATCTTCAGCCTGAAGACTTCTAAGTGTTTTGATTGTGACAGTTCCTGGAATCATAATGCTCCTTTCAATTTGTGTTTTTGATGTAGTTTATGGTTTACTATGCAGTGGCTTGATTGCTCCTTTTACAATAGGTTGTTGGTTTCCTATTTGAGTGCTCTAAAGTGAAAATAAAAAGTGATATTTTAAAAAATTTATATTTGAAAATCTTTATGAGCCAGGAAAACATGCTTAGTAATTTAAAAATATCTCTTTTTAGTGGTCCACAATTAATAAATATCATTAGGATTTTATTGGTGTGTATGGGGGAATGGTAGGCATTACATCTTTTTAAAAATAAATATTCCAGGAGTATCTGGTGGCTCAGTTGGTTAAGCATCTGACTTAGGCTCAGGTCATGATCTCATGGATTTCGTGAGTTCCAGCCCCGCCTCAGGCTCTGTGCTGACAGCTCAGAGCCTGGAGCCTGCTTCGGGTTCTGTGTCTCTCTCTTTGACCCTCCGTTGCTTGTATTCTGTCTCTTTCTCTCTTAAAAAATAAGTAAAACATTTTAAAATATTAAAAGTAAATATTTCTAATGAATCACACTGATTATAAAGTCACTAGTACCTTAGAATTACAGAGTTTATTAGATATCTCCCTTTAAGAGAAGAAAAAAATGGATAAAACAGGTTGTCCTCTCAATGTAAATTGAGGGAAGAAATCTGAAAAGAAAAACAGTGCAAGTGGGGTGGAGTTTGGGAGAGGACACACGCAAAATGGCCTTGACTTCTTTTCCTGGGGCTCCTGAGGCAAAAATGCAAAGAAGAAATCAGGGTAAGAAAAAAAGAAGAAATGTGGACAAAATAGAGTCAGCTCCTGTAAAGTCCTTGCACAATCTTCACAAGTAATGTTTCCATTAGTATTTATAAAAATACTACCAGAAGAGTAAGTGGCTGATTTAAATGTCATATTTTGAAAGCTTTAAAACCTGGATGTTGATTATATGATTTTCTAGGTTTGAGAAATAAGTTAGAAAATATTTTACAAGTTCAAAAAATATCAGCACTGATGAATATCTGAGAAATAATTAGTCCCGATCCCAACTTTTCTTTTTTTCTTTTTTAATGTTTTATTTATTTCTAGGAGAGAGAGAGACAGAGAGAGACAGCGTGAGCAGGGGAAGGTCAGAGAGAGAGGGAGTCACAGACTCCAGGCTCTGAGCTGGCAGTCAGCACAGAGCCCGACGTGGGGCTTGGGCCCCTTCTACTCCATCAGATGCCTCAGTCGCAATTAATACTCCCAGAAATCCCATCAGAGTCTGAGATGACAAGAATAAATACACTCAGGTGGATAATGAGACTACATGTTGGGCACCTGGGAACATGTAAATCTCCAAGTTCTTTTCCTTTGCGTCCCATGGTTTTCCAAGTGGCCATATTAAAATATGTCCTATCTTAAATGCACTTCCCTGCTTTCAGCTATCTGTCTCTGGAAAATATGTCCTACTCCCTACCAGGAGGTAAGCATAACACCAAGTTTGAGCTAGGTGGAAACGTTACATAAAGCTAGAAGAAATGACATATATGAGTGATATAGATCCTAGAATAAATATACTTTCTTAAAACTTTCCTATATGTCTTTTAGTTTTTTAAATTATAAGTTACATTAAATAGTTCAGATAGGATTGTTTTTCATAACTTCAAACTTACAGTTAATTTTACTTATTTTCAAATGACATATTTATCAAAGATATGCTGAGCTGCTTAAAACTCCCAGAATGTGGATTGTTTCAAGCATTATTTTATTCATCCAATTAAAATATTTTGAAGGCCAATGATAGAGAAATAATCAACTTCTTTCTTTTCATTTAACATAACTGGGTGTTGGGATTCTCTTGATAGCTCCTGCTGAGTCTGACTAGTGAACTATTAATCTTTTCTCTTGATGTTGTGAGGGCTTTGTAATTCTCCTTTGCTGACATTAACCCCTGTCTTCTCCACTTTTCATCACAATGTTCGCTCTGTCTCTGTCACCTCCATACTCAACCCCTAGTTTATCTGGTCACTGTGACAGTACATTCCTACCTCATCTCTCATGGTGTCCCCATGGCCAATGTCCTATCACCCCAAAGAGAAATGAAGAACCTTGGGATTCATACCTGCCATTTGTCATTGAGGAAAGCTTGGCAACTGTAACTCAAGATATCTTTTTTAAACTATACCACAGCCCTAAGTATATTCCCTGGTGGCCCATAGCCTTTAAACTCTGGGGAATTAGGCCATGGTTCTTTATTCTGTGAGATCTTTCCAACTATACATACACTTTTATCTTTTTACCAAACTCCCATCCTCAACTCTGAGGCCCAAACTGAGTCTGAATCCTTGGGATCTCCTTGCATTTCTCTCTCTGATAATTTTATACACCCTAAAAGATCTGTTATTGTTCTTCCTGTTGTGTATAATTTCATTTCCTCCCTTTTCTTTTCTTTTTCTTTTCTTTTCTTTTCTTTTCTTTTTTCTCTTCTCTTCTCTTCTCTTCTCTTCTCTTCTCTTCTCTTCTCTTCTCTCTTTTCTCTTTTTCTTTTCTACCATGCCTTATCCTTAATAAAGAACAGAGGAGGAAAGACAGAGGTGGAGAAGACAGGATTTGCAGGATAAAATTGTTAATTGAGAGGCCTTGAATATGAATGTAATTCTAAAGGAGCATAGCATTATTCTGCAAGTACAAGATAGACTGTCCTCATAGAGTAACTAAAAATTACAATAAGTGACATATGGTCTGTAGCTTTCCTCCATTCTACTCCTCTGACCTCATTCACACTCCCCATCTCTCCAATAAATATTTTTGGCTACATGTAATATGTAGATTTTTATTAACTGTATGTTAACTATACTCAATTTTGTTCATTTCAATGGCAAACTAGAAACATTACGCCAATAATTAAAATCAGCATTAAAAATTTATCTCTGAAAAGGGAACCCTCTTGCACTGTTGGTGGGAATGCAAACTGGTGCAGCTCCTCTGGCAAACAGTGTGGAGGTTCCTCAAAAAATTAAAAAGAGAACTACACTACAACCCAGCAATTGTACGACTAGGAATTTATCCAAAGGGTACCGGAGTGCTGATGCATAGGAGCACACGTACCACAATGTTCACAGCAGTGCTTTCGACAATAGCCAAATTATGGAAAGGGCCTAAATATTCATCAACTGATGAATGGATAAAGAAGACATGGTTTACATATATAATGGAATACTGCTTGGCAGTGAGAAAGAATAAAACCCTGTCATTTGCAGCAACATGGATGGGACTGAAGGGGATTATGCTAAGTGAAATAAGTCAGAGAAAGACAGATATTATATGTTTTCACTCATATGTGGAACTTGAGGAACTTAACAGAAAACCATGGGGGAAAGGAAGGGGAAAAAATAGTTACAAACAGAGACAGAGTGAGCCAAACCTATACGAGACTCTTAAATACAGAGAACAAACTCAGGGTGGATGGGAGGGTGGGGGAGAAGGGAAAGTGGGTGATGAGCATTGAGAAGGGCACTTGTCAGGATGAGCACTGGGTGTTGCATATAAGCAATGAATCACAGGAATCTACTCCCAAACCAAGAGCACACTGTATACAATGTATAAATTAAATTATATTAAATTAGTTTATTTTATTATATTAAAAAAATTCTCTCTGCCTGCTGTAAACCTTCAGAGAGTGGTGATGGAATGCTTCAGTTATTTGGGCTTTTCTCATTCATGACCCGAGCTCCATCTTCTTCCTATCTTTCAACCCATCTTCATTCTCAAACAGCATTTTTTAGCAATTTGTTTGTTATTTGTTGGGATAGTTTTCTTTGTGTTTATTTTGTTTAGGGATTGTGAGCTTCATAGATCTGAAAGTTTATAGTCTTTAACAAATATGGGAACTCTGTTCGTTATTTCTGTTCTTGCTCTCCCTCATTTTATCCTGGGTCTCCAGTTACCTATAGATAAAACTGTTTAATATTGTCCCTTAGAGCACTGAAGCTTTATGTTGCTTAGTCTTTGTTTTTCTGATTTCATTTTGGGTAACTTCTTTTGCTATGTCTTTACGTTTACTGATATTTTCTTCCAAAATGAATATACTACTGTTAATTTTATCCAGTGGCTTCCTAATTTTAGATATTTAATTTTCATTTCTGGAAGTTCCATTGTTTTCTGTTTTATATCCTCTATTTGAGTCCTTATTATGTTCATGTTTTACTTTATGTCCTTGAGGGTTTGAGATATATTTATGATAGATATCTTTGAGTTCTTGTCACCAATTTTATCATCTCTTTCACTTCTGGAATTACTTCTAGTGACTGATTCTTCTTTGGGTTATGGATCAATCTGTGATTGATTCATATATCTAGTAATTTTTTTATCAGGTGCCATACAGTGTGAATTTTACATTGCTGAGTGCTGGATTTTGTTATATTCCTTTAAAGGTTATTAGATATGGTCCACACTTTAGAATTTTGATGTTTTGAATTTTCTTTTTAAGTGATTTTAGGGGGTATCTAGAATAAAATTTACTCTGTGCAACTTTAGCCTCACTTCTAAAATGTCTAGGTCCTCCTGTAGATTCTTCCGAATGTTTTATGTATTCAAGAAAGCATCTCTACTCTGGCTGATGGGAACTCCGACAACTCTCAGCTCTGTGTGAGTTTTGGGAATTGTTCATCTTACAGCTCCAACATAATTTTTCTTTCCCTGGATGATATCCCAGGTCTGGACTCATGGGGTTTCATATTACTCATATTTATTTGGTATTCAGCCAAAGAGTCACTGGCTGAAACTCCTCTACATAGTTTCTTTATCTCAGATACTTTGTCCTGCAAACTAACTTTGACACTGCAACCCCCTCAAATTGGAATATCTCTCCAACTCAATGCGATTGTCAGTCTCATTTTGGTTTCTCCATTTCTATACTACAGCCCAGAAATGACCTCCGGGCAAAAAGCTCAACTCATTTGTTTCTTTTCTCAGAAACATTAGATGTACTGCCTATGTTCTAGTTTCTGAAAATAGATGTTTTCTATATTTTTCCCAGTGTTCTACTTGTTTATGGATTAAGGTTAATTCTAGACTCTGTTACTCCCTCATGGCCAAAACCAGAAATATCCTTCTTTTTCAAACATGACTTCTTTTTATGCTTGTGAGTTTACTTCAGTTACTTTTAACACATAATATCCTCTGTCCCCGCTGTGCTTATATGTATACAAAATAAAACGTTCCTTGAGGTGCCTGAATGGCTCAGTCAGTTGAGCATCCAACTTCAGCACAAGTCATGATCTTATTGCTATCAGTGCAGAGCCAGCTTCAGCTCCCCTGTGCCCCTCTCTCTCTCTTCCCCTTCCCCCATATGCTCTTGTTCTCTTTATCTCTCTCTCTCTCTCACACACACACAAATGAATAAGCATTTATATATGTATATAAAAAGTTCCTGAATAAGTGAGTGTTTTCTCTTAGATTGTTGCTCTTCTCTGTTCTCAAGAGATTCTAAGATATTTTTTATCAAAAATTTTTACTAAATATATGAAACTACTTTTGTGAAAAGAGTCATTTGTACTTTAGATGGAGAGTCAGGTGGAGGGTCATGGAAGGACAGAATTGGGTTCCATTCACTCTCAGTATCTGGGGTTGCAAATTGACATAAGAATGAATTTTAAACACCTATGAAAGTAAAAGTAGGGTATTACAATAGCCAAATTATGGCAAGAACCCAAATGCTCATTGACTGCTGAATAGATAAAGAAGATGTGGTACATACAATAGAATATTATTCAGCCATCAAAATGAATGAACATTGCCATTTGCAATGACATGGATGGAGCTAGAATATATTATGATAAGCAAAATAAGTCAAAGACAAATACCATATGATTCTCTCATATGTGGAATTTAAGAAACAAAACAGGTGAATATGGAAGGGGAGAGAGAGAGATGCAAACCATAAAACAGAAGCTTGAGTATAGAGAACAAACTGAGGGTGGCTCGAGGAGAGTTGCATGGGGGATGGGCTAAATTGGGGATGGGTATTAAGGAAGGCACTTATTGTGATGAGTACTGGGTATTACATGTAAGTGTTGAATCACTAAATCACTCCTAAAACTAATATTACACTATATGTTAACTAACTAGAATTTAAATAAAAACTTGAAACAAAAGAAATACTCAAAAAAGTGTATTACATACATTTTTATCATAATTATAAGAAGGGGCACTTAGGTGGCTCAGTTGGTTGAGTGTCTGACTTCAGCTCAGGTCATGATCTCACAGCTTGTGAGTTCGAGCCCTGCATCAGGCTCAGAGCTGACAGCTAAGTCTAGAGCCTACTTCGGATTGTGTGTCTCTGTCTCCTCCTTCCCCTTCCTTGCTCGTGCTCTTTGTGTGTGTCTCTCTCTTCTCAAAAGTAAATAAACATTAAAAAAGAATTTTAAATAATAACTAATTATAAGATAACATAGAGGAAACCTCCTCTTGGTGGTTGATTTTTCTTTCCTATTCTAGGTGTTACATGTATCTCTATATTTTCAGTGAAACTCAAAATGATTTGACAGAAAGTTTTGTTATGAAAAATTGTTGAAACCTGGTTTTAAATGTAACTATGAAGTTAGGCAATTACGATTCATTCCAAGTCAGGAAGAGGAAGTAGTAGCTACAGATCTAGTGAGACAAAAATCATCATTTTTTTACCCTAGAAGATGGAAATATAGCACTATTACCAAAATTGATCTTAATATAATAATCATCATGAAGTATTAGTGAACATATAACTAAATAACTTTGTTCCATTTGAATCAGAAAATTCACAGGTTTTATGAGATGCTAATGGTGCAAAGACTGTATTATATCATTGTTTTCATATTGTTACTCATATTTCCATAATACAATTTAACTGAAAATAAATTATCTTTAGGTGCAGAACTCAAAAATGCTATGAGCCCTAGAGGGAGAATAATACTCAAATGATTTGGGGTTTGACCTAAACCCTTATTCAAAGACATCCAGAGTTTAATAATAACGTTGTGTTGTATAAATCGTATAAATGCATAGAACCCTATTTTCAAATATACCCATTTATGAATGAAAGTCAACCTAAGTAAAATTACTAATTTATTCAGGTAAACAGCAAAGACCTTTTTGCAGCATATTTCAGAGTGCAATAACCCTTTTGACGTTTTGTAAACTTCAAATATTCAGCAGCATAAACAGTGGTAAGTTTGCCTTAGACAATTTGGAAAACTGCCTGGAAAGAGTCAGGGTGCCACAAATTATTTTATTCAACATGAAATCTATGAATTGGAGAGCTGTAAAGCACTGGGCATAAAGGTATCACCACATTACCATCTCCCTTATGGTTAGTCATAGGACTTCCTTGTAACAATATCCCTTTCAAATATGACTATTTTAATGGATGGTAGTTCATTGATTCAGTCACATTTCTGGTCTTTTGTAGTGTAGTTCAAGGTTTTATTGTTTTCTTGACCAAGCTAAAATAAAACAGATGCAAGCAAATCAGACAAAGATGTGAATTTGGCATGTGAGTAAACAGAGAGTAGAATTAATGTTTCCTCATTGTTCAGTTAAGCAATATTAAGCATATTCTGTTATGCTGAACAAGGGGTAATCCTTTCATAGTAAAAATTGCTAAGTCTTGGTAATTCTGAAATATGTAATAAATTAAGGATTAGAAAAAATAAGAGGAAAATGGGCAGAAATATGATACAAAAATCTGGGAAATCTATAAAATAGGAAGACCTGGTAGTCTCAACTTAAAATCTATAAGTGCTAATGCTCATATTAATTTTATTAAAAAATACATGTATTACCTGAGAACTTTATCCCTTAACCTTGAGGACCTACTAAGTTACCAGAATAGTTATTCACTGAATTACTCATTCAGTATATATATATATATATAAAATATGTATGTGTATATTTATCTATCTGTCTGTCTGAGTGTCTGTCTACCTACCTACCTATCATAATTAATGTGCTAATGTGATGTGGGACTGCAAATTACATTTGGTCAAAATGCAGTCTTTTTTTAAATCTTTTTTTTAATGTTTTTATTTATTTCTGAGAGAGAGAGAGAGAGAGACAGACAGACAGAGACAGAGACAGAGAGAGACAGAGAAAGCGTGAGCAGGGGAGGGTCAGAGAGAGAGGGAGATACAGAATCTGAAGGAGGCTCCAGGCTCTGAGCTGGCTGTCAGCACAGAGCCCTATGAGGGCCTCGAACCCACGAACCACGAGATCATGACCTGAGCCAAAGTTGGACGTTTTAACTGACTGAGCCACCCAGGCGCCCCCAAATGTAGCCATTTTAATATTCACCATGAGATAAGAGTGAGACAATACCTATATATGACAAACAGAATTTAACTCTCAGTAACTTTTCATTTGTGTTTTACAAGAATAAAGAATAATTTCAAAATGTACTGATATGATCAATGTTTAAAGAATTAATGTATCCAGGGGCACCTGGGTGGCTCATCATTTAAGCATCCCACTTTTGGTTTCAGCTCAGGTCATGATCTTGCTATTCATGAGTGTGAGCCCTGCTTCAGCTCTGCACTGACAGCACAGAGCCTGCTTGGGATTCTCTTTCTCCCTCTTTCTCTGCGCCTCTCTCTCTTTCTAAATAAATAAATAAACTTAAAAAACAATGCATCCACAAGTTTGGATGTTTTCAAGTAAGGCAAAATAGTTTTAGTCATAAAATAGCCAATTGATGCCAAGGTCCATGGACTATGATGTTCTTGCTTAGCAAGAAAATCTAGATATAGTATGAAGGCGCACTGGCAAGGTTCTGGGATTAGTTATCAAGCTTCTATGAGAGTTGAAATAAGAAGATAAGAAGCAGATGACATTTTCATTCTAAGAATGGTATCTTTTTAAGTTTATTTATTTATTTATTTTGAGACAGAGGGAGGAAAAGAGAGTGAGAGAGAGGGAGGGCAAGCAAGAAGGGGAGAGAGAGAGAGACCCAGGCAGACTCACCTGTCAGTGAAGAGCCCAAAATCATGGGGCTCATTGTCATGAAGCATGGGATCATGACCTGAGATGAAATCAAGAGTCAGATGCTTAAGGGACTGAGCCACTCAGGTGCTGCAGAATGGTATTTCTTTTTTTAAAAAATCATATCCTAAACAAATATTTCAATATTGATACTCTATCTAAAACTTTACCAGGATATATCATATCCTACTATATCAATTTTGCTTTTATGCTTAATGAGACATTACATATAGTAAAATAGAGAGTAAAAAATCTGAACTTGACATAATCTTCATTTTTCCTCTCAGAGAAATAATTTGAGCTCTCTATTATATTTAAAATTGTGAAGAATTAAAGTATTTTAATATAATTCTGTCAACAAACCAAAAACCAAAACTAATTATGTGTAAAATCACTTTAAATTAACTGTCTCTGTCACCACAGCACTTTCTTACCCTTTTAATCTGTTTTGTTAAGTTCTTGAATAATTTGTTGCCTTCTTCTTTGTTCCAGTTTACATATAATCAAAGAATAATAATTTAGAGATGGTTTGTTCTAAATCCCCTCATATTATAGAAACAGAAACTAAATTCAAGAAACATGATGTGACTTTTTCTTTATATTTGAAAGTTTAAACCTATAGACGAGTTGAAAGAATATTACAATAAACACCAATATTATCTTCACCAATTGTGAACGTTTGTCAAATCTGTTCTTTTTCTCTTCACACACCCACATTTGTACAGGTATGTATGTATGTAGCCAAACATTATGCTACTCATCATCTCTAACTATTTTAGAACACATCCCAATCAGGACATTTTCCTACAAAAGTATGATATAGTATTCAACCTCAAGATTATTTACAGTAATTCAATGATAATATCTGCTGTACCATTTATATTCAATTCTCTTTCTCCTACTTATCTTTTATAACTATTTTTTTCTTCAAAGCAGGATCCAGTCAAAGTTCATTTATTCTATTTGTTTAAGTCTCATTGGACTTTTTAAATCAAAAACAATCCCTATGCTTCTTATTTTTTGTGTTTAATGACACTGAGTTTTGCATGGGTTCAGGCAGGTGTCTAGTAAACAGCTCCACATTTTGGATTGAGTGATTATTTCCTTATGATCAGATTCAAGAAAAGTTTTGGGGCAAATATTAGGTAACAGCATAAAACTCTCAGTGCATTGATCAGGAGTCACATAAAGTTACATTGTGTCACTAATGGTGATCTTAAATTAATTGCTGGAGTAAGGTGATAACACAAAATCTTTCCATTATAAAGTCTGTTTTCCTTTTATAATTAAAAAAGGCTTTCTGTGTGATGCTATTTTACAACTGTGTGAATATTCTGTTTTCTAATAAACTTTCACCAAATTACATACATATCCCTGATATCCTCTTCTAAATTTCATGTTACACTGAGGATTGGGTAATAGTGATTTAATAATTCTATCATTCTTTCTACATTTATTGCTAACTTTCCTATATAGGGAATACAGTTCCTCTTTTTCAAGCCTTGTTATCTCCTTATTCATTCCAAGCATTGTTAGGGCTCACTTGATCACAATTGTCCCTTTGGCCAGAGATCTCTATCTCACACATACTCCTCATCTTCACCATGGGAAATGTACTAGTCCTTATCCATGCACTAACATCCACCGTTCTGGGCATCCCAGAAATGCCTTGTGACCTATTCAGTCCCGATTTCCTTTATGGCTTTACAGGACTGAGGAATGACTGGACAAGAAAACCCAAGCTCTTAGTATATAGTCACAGGATTACAGTTTGGTGGCATCAAAATTCAGGTCTCAGGATTAAGGGTGAGGGACATGGTGTTTATTTACTTATTTATTTAAAATGTTTAGTGGAGGGGAACCAGGGTGGCCCAGTCAGTTAAGCGTCAGACTTCAGCTCAGGTCATGATCTCATGATTTGTGGGTTCAAGCCCTGCATTGGGCTCTGTGCTGACAGCTCAGAGCCTGTAGCCTGCTTTGAATTCTGTGTCACCCTCTCTCTCTGCCCTTCCCCCGTTTGTCTCTCTCTCTCTCTCTCAAAGATAAATAGAAGTTAATTTTAGTGGATATTTTAAACATAGCAGAAGCAAAAAGAGTAGTAGAATAACTCCCTGAATGCCCACCACTGTTTCAATAACTCAGTATTTTGTTAATTTTATTTCAGCTATTCCTCACTCTTTTTTGTTGTGTTGTTGGTTTATTGCAGTACAAATTCCACACATCATGTCATTTCATTCTCACATGTGTCAGTATGTATCTTTAACTGATAGGGCTTATGGTAGGTAGAATTCTAAGGTGGTCCTTCTAGATTTGGGGGCCCTTATGTATATACACCTTCTCCCAATTATTCAACCAAACACTAACCTAGAGCACTGCTGTAAAGAATTTGGCAGAAGTCATTAAGATCCTAAGTCAGTTGGCCTTAAAATAGGACGAATTTTTTCAGGTGGGTCTGGCCTAATCCCATGCATCTAGGTCTAGAGGTCAGAGACAGAGGAAGTCAGAAATTCATGCTAGGAGAGGAACTAGACATGCAAGACAGTCTCCATTACCAGCTTAATGATAGAGGGGGCCAGACAGCAAAGAATGTGATGTCTAGGAGCAGAGATCAGCCTCTGATCAACAGCAAGTAAGAAACTGGGACTTCAGCCCTAAAACCACAGGGAACTGATTCTGCCCATGACTTCTACGAGCTTGGGTGCTATGACTCGGATGAGAAGAGCAACTCAGAATGTCACCTTCATTTCAACAGTTTGTGACCCTGATCAGAGAACCCAGCCATCCTGTATGAGACTCCTGATACACAAACACTGTGAGATAGTAAATTTGTATATTTTCGAGCTGTTAGGTTTGTGGTGATTTGTTATATAGGCATAGAAGACTAATCTTTTTTTCCTAAATATAGGCACCATCCTATTATCACACCTAACAATCACTGCTTACTATGTCTGTGTGTGAAGGGTTTAAAAGAGCAGATAATCTTGGCTGCCATAGGTGGGTAATCTTGGCTGCCGTTGGTAATCTTGGCTGCGGTGTAAGTGGGCTTTTATGAACCCGTTGGGAAAGTTAATGGCGAAGTACAATCTCGTAACATATGGGAAGCAAATGCAGATAATCAAGATACAAATAAACTTTTGGATCATATTCCAATAAAGCCCAAAGTCTCTCTGTATTTCTGAAATTAATCAGTTAAAGAGTTGTAATCAAATGACTGTGGAGACCAACCGACTTAGAACATGTTAAATCATGTCATACTTAACCTCTCCTCTTTGATGAGTCTCTGCAATTTTAAATAATTCCAGTGAGTCATTCTTCTAAAAGAGTTTTGAGTATGTGTCATTAACATTACATATGAGTTATTTCTCCCAAAGGTGCTTTTCTCCTTTCCATTCTCTTTACAATATCCCCAACACTTCAACTCAACTACTCATGCTCTAAGGTTTGGTTTTTAAATATACAGGAGCTATATAAAGAAGAAAATACATAACAAAGAGATATCCAGATACTAACAGTCTTTTATTCTGATAGTAGGAACACAGGTGTTCATCATGCTGTTTTCTGAACTTGCCTTTATTTAGAATTTTGTTTCCAAATTAAAAAAAAATCTTTAATTTTCTAAATGGCACTTCTGCTTCTAATATAAATTTCTTTGTGAATTTTGACCTCTTGATCTTCCATACAATACCCACTGGATGGATGTTCCTTTTAGATTTTGACTACACATTTACCTGAAGCTTTCATTTGCCCAACTAATGTCCTTAAGTATTATAGTTCCTTCTTTAAAGACGTTCTCCAGATCTTATCTCTTTTTAGAAGTCTTCCCAGGTTTTGGGGAGAAAAATGATTCATGCATCTCACTTGCCTTTTGCATAAGAAGCACTAATACTTAATTTTTGAAGTCATATAATTACATAATCAGACAAGCTGGTTCTGAAGCTCTTCTTTTGCAAGTTGAGGCCTCTCCAGATTTATCACAAATATTCCATGAGTGGAGTGTGTGTAGATAACAGAAGCGCTGGCAGTTGAAATTGCTTTGAACACAGAGCAGTCAAAAACAGCCACACATGCATGACTTGTCAAAAGATTTCAATCAGTGGTTCTAAATGTGTGAGATATATTTTTTATGAAAAGCTTCCAAATCATATATCCACAGTACCCTGGATACTTCAGTACCCTGGATATATACATCCTGTAAGAATATGTGCTACTACCATTCAAAGGTATGTAGGTAATGACGCCACAAAGATGTATTATTAAATTGATAGTAAATTTGTTATTATATATTTTCCTACTCTGTGAATAATAAAAATGGAAATGCACTTATATAGGATTATGCTATATTTCTATGTAATCCATTTTTGAAAAATATATAAGTATATATAAATCTGGAAGGATATATATATATAAATTAAATAGTAATAAGCCCCAAATAATTGAACCAAACAGTGATCTTTATTGTCTTCCTTATAGATTTGTGATGATCACATATTGCTTCTACAACTCCCATCCATCAAAAAACCCATTTATATATGCAGTATGTATATATATGCACATGTATTATCTATGTGTGTGTGTATATATATATATGTCAAAAAAAAAGGGGGGTGAATTTCCGGGCAACAAAAGCATACCGTGTCTGGACACTCAGAAAACCTTGCAAGTCACTGATTTAGTTGGTCACACAGAATAAGAGATTTGAACTTTGATATTTTTATAAATTTTCAGTCACTGTGAAACATAAGTGACTTCATTTGAAGCCTTCTAAAATTTTAAGCCTTTTAAAAGCTGTGTAACTGCTGGTAAAATTGGCTTTTAGGAAGAACAGAGTGCATTTAGACTCATGCAAATGTTTTACCACAAACTAGCACATTGTAAAGCTTTTCAATAATGATTACCAAGGACTCATTGGTAATCAAATGGACATCCATACTTCCCATCAGCTGTCAAAACTGGTCTTCAAAAGTCAAAACTAGATAAGTCTATTGACAAAGACAGCTGCCTTCAAAGGGCAGAAATGAAATCCCCCTAAGAAATATCATGTCCATATATATGTCTTTTTGGATTCTTACAGTCTCACAAACTGAATCCCCACAATCTTTTTAAATAGGCATCTCATCATTGCTCCAAACAGAAAGCAAATAAATGAAGTGAATATATAATTTTATGAGAGCTTCCAACACTACATGGCACCATTGCTTCCTAGAAGTCTTGTTCTAAAAGCAGTCACATGTGTCTCTTGGGGGCTATGGTTAGCTGTGGCCACCACCCATGGCTATTGCACTGCATTCTCTAGGGTTGGGTGTGGCCAGTCTGTAGCAACTTTCCTCTGGGGACTTTTTTCCTGACCTGCCCCCCATTTTGCTCCTTCACTGTAGAGGTTGTGTGCTGTGGAAGGAGAACATATCCTCTCTTTGTTTCACCACAGAAATAACAAACATAGCCTTCACCCGGTTGGCTGAAACAAAATGTTTCGCTAATCATATAAAATGCCTGTGTTCAGGAATTTAAAATATTCTTACAGAAAAAGGCTGTTTCTTATAAAAAATGTTTCTGTTAACGGGATTAATTTGCTAGGACAGGAAACTCTTAGAGTGGATATAATCATTTGATTAAAATTGCAATGAATGTGGCAGGAATGGAAGGTATATCTTTAAATCATTTTACATTTAGAATAGAAAGAATAGAAAGAAAATGGAATGTTTATCAGAAAAATATAATCAAGACGTTATGCAGATATGTTAAGTAGATTAAAAAGTTAAAACCTATTTTCAAAGTGCTCTGTTTTGTTTATTTTAGTTATCCAAGGAGAATTGAATGACTTTTATTTGTATTGTACAATTCACTAGTTCCATAAAACAAATACAGTTTTCTTAAAAACCTACTCTGGGCAAGAAACTGGGCTTGAACCAGAGCAAAGTAAAGCCTATTTTACCCCTTTGGAGCTGATGGCAAACAGTGTATTTTCTTGATTCTAAGATTTTTATCGTTTTTCTGTTTGAATACGTCTCAAATCAGAATTGGTTGTTTAATTCATGCATACATTAGAAAAGAGTTTTTAATCATTCCTGCATCTAACATTTGATTTCATCATTCTACTGTACCTGATCATCTACAAGCAGGGATCAGAAACTGGCACACTGAGTACTGCCATGGGCATGTTGCACATCTCATTAGGGAAAAAAGAATGTATAGGCAATGTCTTAAGAGGATCTTGCTCAACAACAGATTATTTATATGGCTGCCTTCTCAAAATGGATAAGTGTTTCTGTCCCTAGAGAGTCTGACATGTGTCCTTATGACTCTATGCAAGAGGGTTATAGAGAAAGGCATCATTAATTTGACTGGGAAATCAGGAAAGCTTTAAGGATGCTATAATTGCCAGATGATTTTTATTGAAGCATTCTTTAGCTTACATCATTTCCCTGCTCAAAAGTATTAAATAGCTCCTCATCCTTAGGTCCTAAAATTTGACCGCAGGCTGACTTTCAAATGGACTCCTGTCAACTCCTGTAAGTTAGGACCTGTTCTAGGGCTGCGCCCTTTGATGCCATTGAGCCCTTGAAATATGGCTAGTCTGACTGGGACTGAATTTTTAATGGTATTTAAGTTCAAATTTAAAAATTATACAGGATACAATCTTCTATCTTGACTACATATTGAAATAGTAATATTTGTACCTACTGAGTTAAATAAAATACTTCATTAAATGCATTTCACCTGTTTCTTTTCAATGTAGTCACTAAAAGTTACTTGCTTGCTCTTCTTTATATTGGCATTTACACTTCAAATAAAACATGTGTTTTCCTCCATAGTTTTCTTCCCGATGTAAAAGACTTCTGTCGTCGTGACAGAAATCTAAGAATTTATGGGTTCAGTAAATGAAAAGAACAGTGATAGGGCACCTGGGTGGCTCAGTCTATTAAGCATCTGACTTCGGGATGACAGCTTGGAGCCTGCATCTGATTCAGATTCTATATCTCCCTCTCTCTCTGCCTCTCCCCCACTTGTGCTCTGTCTCTCAAAAATAATCTCATTGGCTGGCTTAAAAGCCTACCCATCTTTGAACCCATCATTGTCCCAAAGAAAAAGGATTACACTTATTTGCCAGATCTTGGTCATGTGCTAACACCAAGTTAGAATATGAGGAAAATCAATGGCCTCCCCTTACATGAGCTGACACCAAAGATATTCCTCAGAGAAAAACCATGAGACTTATTACCAAAAGAAAGAGAATTAGTAAAGGGTAAGCAAAAGTTCAGATAACCCAAAAGCCCTGATTGACCACACTAAAAGTTTTGTTTGTTTATTTTTTGCTTCTTCAGGGGTGATATTTCATGGTTCATTTCTTACTTACCATGCCCTTCATCATCTTCTAATGCTTCCTCTCTGGCTTATTTTAATGTGTACCTTCACCACCCACCCTTCCAACCCTCCCAGCCTATGCCTCCTAAATAGCATACTACATGCAGTTCCATAACTAAGATGTCCTTTCACTCACTTCTGTTTTCTTTTTTTCTAATTCCCTCCTGCCCCCTTTACCCTGCCCTGCAAACCCAGCCCTGCCAAATACCCATGAAATCCTACTTATCCTTCAAGTCTCAGTGCAATTGTTACTTCCCCTGAACTATGATCCTAGATTCCCCCAAAACACATCTTCTACAATTTTCCACCTTTGTGTTTCCTTGGAAACTGTATACCTTCCTGCATGTAATTTTCAAAGTAACATGTATAATTTGACTTAATAACAGGACCAATGTAGAATACTTCTGCCTGAAGTAGTGCATTTGATGAAAGGATTATTGATGGGTGTTGAAATGATTAGGGGTCCACCAGGTATGGCAAAGTACCATAGGTGAGCAATGGTGGAAAGTGGTTACCACCCCTATACCTGAAAGGCAAGGAAGAGCCGTGTTACTGAAACTAGATCCAAGGTACTGCTGCAGAAGACAAACAGCCAGAGAGGAGCCATGGCCATGGGCAGAGCAATGTGGCCACTTCCCACACCATGCCGTGACAGCATGAAGGTGATACAGAAGCATACTCTCAATTCTCTTTTTCATCTCCTGCTGATGTATCCCTTAGCTAAAGGTAACCAGGAGGAAGAGGGTAGAGGAGCCTTGTATGTAGAGATCAGCTTCTAGGTAAAGAAGCAGGGCAAAAAAGGGAAAAAAACCACAAAATAATCTGCAAAGTTCAATTATTCCTTTTGTATTCCCAGCCCCTAGTATAACTCCTTACATATATCAGATAATAAATATTGAATGAATGAATGAGTAAATGACTCTCCACAAATCTCCTATATTCCTGGTTTTTTAGTTCATTTTTCTTTTTTTTTTTAATATTTTTACTTATTTCTAGGAGAGAGAGAGAGAGAGAGAGCGTGAGCAGGGGAGGGTCAGAGAGCGAGGGAGACACAGATTCTGAAATAGGCTCCAGGCTCTGAGCTGGCAGTCAGCACAGAGCCCGACGCGGGGCTCGAACCCACGAACCGCGAGATCATGACCTAAGCGAAAGTCGGATGCTTAACCGACTAAGCCACCCAGGCGCCCCATTTTAGTTCATTTTTCTTAACACAATAAATATAAATGTAAAACAAGAAGTAATTTAATTAGTAAACCTTTTGTAATATTTACAAATAAATAAGTTTACAACTTAGAAGGAACTACTTTTGTCCAGTTGTGTGTTTTCAAGTTAGATTTGGAAATATCAGCATCATACTTATCAGGAAATTTGACCTGCTTGGCCCTTTACCTATAATAGCCAATTACTCCTCACAGCACCCCAGTGAAGTTGATATTCTCATTCCCTTTCACAGATAAGGAACCTGAGGGTGAACGGTACTTAAGAATGATCAGACAGTGCTGGGACACCTGGCTAGCTTCAGTTGCTTCAGGAGCTCGCTCTTGGTTTTGGCTCAGGTCATGATCTCATAGTCCGTGACTTCGAGCTCCATGTTGGGCAGACAGTGCAGAGCCTGCTTGAATTCTCTCTCTCTGCCCCTCCCCCTACCAAAAATTAATAAATAACCACCCCAGAAAAGAATGGTCAGACAGTGCTTTCCTCTTCAATTCTCTAACTGCACAAAACAAGACAATTACGTGAATGCTTAAATATTAAAGCCATTTCTTTAACAAATTAAAATCAATGAGAGTACTCCTTTCACCATTGAGCTATCCCGATAGCAATGGAAATGTTGCTACCTTAGTAGTTTTAAAGTGGCCATGAAATATATCTTGGGGAAAAATGGTGGCTAAAACGATGAATGAATTTTAATTGAAATCTTTTTTCAAGGATAATGCAAAGATGCTTGCTTACTTTTAGGTGGTAAGTGCGTATTACCAAAAAAAAAAAAAAAAAGGACACAGACTGAGAATCATAATTATAAATGAATAAAAAATGAAAAACATGAAAGCTATGTAATATTTTTCCAATCTACATGATTTCCGAAATTTCTTTGGAAGGGTATTTTAAAGGTCAAAATGCAAGATATTACAATTACCATATTATTGCCTTTCTTTATCAAGATATCCTTTCATAAGAAAGTATGAATTTTTACTTATAAGAAAATATTTTCTGGTATCAGATATGTTATTCTTAAGTTACTTTAATGCAAAATATGATGTAATGTCAATGCATGGCATAAACTCCTAGTACATGTTTAAATATACCTTGCAAATATGTACTGCATCACACACAGAAAGAGCTAACATTATGTCGACTAACTGCTAATGCTTACAATAACCTAGTTTATTCCTAATGCTAATGATAAGTGAGTAGCACCACTAATGTCTAAATTGTGGTCTCAAAAAACCATGTCCTGCTAAAAGGAAACAAGGTCCTTTCGAAAAAAGGGCTAAGTTCAGGTCTGGAATAGGAAATATACAAAATGAGCCCAGGGCCATCTTGTTGTGCCAGAATGCAAGGAATTTATCAAAGAACATTGGGATCCTCTCAAAAAGCTACAGTAGTGATGACTGGAGCATTAAAAAAGTACAATGATTACAATACATTAAAACAGAAGGTAAATTTAACCCTACAAATCAATAAGAAATTGACAATAACCCCATAAACAAATGTCTGGAATGAATGAACAGGCAATTTATAAAACAGGAAATATAAAAGGGGATACAAACATTAAAATATGTTCAAACTCCATAGTAATCAGGGAAAGACAAATTAAAAATACTAAAATATCAAGGTTTTTTTTTTACCATCAGATTGGCAAATCTTTAAAAGTTTGATTACATCAAGTAGTGGCCATAGAGTGGAGAAACAGGAAGTGTTGGAAGTTCAAATGGTATAGCTTTTTTTTGACTGGGCAATTTGGCAGTTAACAATTAACATTTTAAATGCATACACCCTCTGGCCCAACAATACTACCTTCATATACTTACTTTAAAGAAAGCCTTGCACAAACTTAAAAAAAAGTTTATTTATTTTTGAGAGACTATGCAGAGGGAGAGGAGGACAGAGGATCTGGGGCAGAATCTGCTTTGACAGCAGAGTCTGATGCAAAGCTCAAACCCAGGAGCCATGAGATCATGACCTGAGCCAAAGTCAGATGCTTAACCAACTGAGCCACCTAGGTACCCTGACTGACAACATACTTTTAAAGAGACATCTGTAATGCTGTTGACTGGCTACACTGTTTTTAATTGTGAAGAAGTTACACAAATTTTATCCATGGGGGAATTAGGTATATGTGAATCAGTTCAAAAGAAGAATTTGGTGATATCTTCAAGCTATATTGGTAAGTAAAAAAAAAAAAGTCACAGAGAAAAGTATACTGTGTTGTTATATATATTTAAAAACCCATGAGGCACTTGGATGACTCAGTTGGTTGAGCTACCACTTCTTAATTTCAGCTTAGGTAATGATCCCAGGGTTGTGGGGTCAAGCCCAGCATCTGGCTCTGTGTTGAGCATGGAGACTGCTTGAGATTCTCTCTCTCTCCCTCTACCCCTCTCCTGTGCTTGCACTTTATCTCTCCAAAATTAAAAAAAAATTAAAAACAATTTTTTAAAAAACCCACAGAATTATTCATTCAATGTGCCATATATATGTGAGGAGAATCACAATAGAGGGAAATAGGATGAACTTTTGCTTTATCTGTATTTTTATACTATAAACACAACAAAGTATTTTTAGCTTATACTTATGAAAGTTAAGCAAATAATCTTTCAAAAATCCTCCAAATGGTTGTTTATGGCCCCATTTTACAGAGGAGGAAACAAGACTTAGAAATAATAGCTGGGGCACCTGGGTGGCTCAGTCAGTTAGGCATCCAACTCTTGGTTTCAGCTCAGGTTCATGATCTTGAGTTGGGCTCTGCACTGACAGTGCAGAATCTGCTTGAGATTCTCTCTGTCCCTCCCTCTCTGTCCCTCCCCGACTTGTGCTTTCTCTCTCAAAATAAATTTTAAAAAATTTAATAACAGACATAATAGTTGACTTGTCCAAGATTAAATAATAAAAGTAAAAATATTAATCCAGTTTGATCTGAGGCTTTCTATGCAGATGCTATTCTCTAGATCATAAGCCAAAATGATCCTGTATTTTGTACTGGTCAGAACTTTTCTACGGAGACACATAGGTTGGAAACAGATGTGGGAGCAATAATTATTTGCCAAATGATACCATGGAAGTATACTGAAGAGATTGTCGATAAGAAGAGGAGCAGGCCCAGAACAGAATTCTGAGAAGCAGAAACATTTAATGGATGAACACAGTTAAGGAAACTTCTAGAAAAGTCAAAGAAGAAACTTCTGCACAATCAGAAGGAGAGAGTGAAGAACTCAAGCACAGAGAGCACTTCTGTAAGAAGGAAGGCATATGCTGCAAAGAAGTCCAGTAAGGGGGCTGTGAAATATCATTTGGATTTGGTAACATCCAAATGACCAAGGTCATTTGGTGACTTTGGCAAGAGAGCCTTGGTGAATAGGAGAAGCAGAAACCAGAAGGCAAGGAGATGAAGCATGAAGAAGACAGGAAAATTTCAGAGTATGGTAAGTCTTCAAAAATTTAAACGTAGAATCATGGTACGATCCAGCAGTAAAGAATACTTACATCCAGCAATTTCTATTTATTGGGTCTATACCCAAAAGAATACACTCCAAAGATTTGAAAGCAGAGATTCAAACATATTTGTATATGCATGTTCATAGCAAGATTATTCACAAGAGCCAAAAGGTCAATGCAAACACAGATGGCTGTCAAAGGATGAATAGATAAATGAGGTGATGCATACATATAATGGAATATTATTCAGCGTTAAGAAGGAAGAAAATTCAAACACATGCTACAACCTGGGTGAACCTAAGTGCGATAAGCCAGCAACAAGAGATATATAGAGAATTCCAATTCATAGAGACAGAATGTAGAATGGTGGCTGCCAGGGACTGGTGAGGGGAGAAGAGGAATGAGAAGCTACTGTATAGAGTTTCAGTTTGGGAGGATGAAAAGATCTAGAGATGGGTGGTGGTGATGGTCATATACTTAATTCCTCTGGATGATACACCTAAAAATGAGAAAAATTGTCAGGGAGCCTGGCTGGCTTAGTCAGGTGAGCATCCAATGCTTGATTTTGGTTTAGGTCATGATCCCAGGGTCATGAGGTGGAGCCCTATGTTGGGCTCAAGCATAGAGCCTACTTGGGATTCTGTTTCTCCCTCTATCCCTCCCTCCCCCATCTGTGCTCTCTAAAATAAAAAAAGATAAAAATTGTCAATTTTATTTTATGTATATTCTACCACACACACACACACACAAACACAATATACAGAAGCATATGCACATGTGCTCTCTCTCACACACACACACCAGGACTTGAAGAAAGTCAATGACAACTTTTTTCATATTGGAAAGTAATAGGGCAGGCTAGTCAGAGGAGAGCTGTTCAAGATGGAGGACCCTTGAGCATATTCACCAGCCTGGAAAGGATCATTAGAGAAATGGAGATCCACATCCAGCCTCCAGGTGAAAGGAACACAAATACTAGGCAAGGACATCAAAATCATCTATAGACATCAGCACTATGCTTCCAGTAGTGGGCCTGGGTCTTTGGTGGGCAGATGGGCCTATAGTTTATAACAGATCTCAACTGCAATCATATTTAACAGTTTTCAAAACACATAGAATCTAAGCACTATTAATCACAACAATAACTTTTTCTTCAAGGATGTTCTCGTAAGTATCTCACCAAAGAATTCAAATCAGATTTTATAGTGATGACACTCTGGTGTTTTGTTGCTGCTGTTGTGGCAGCTTTGTTAGTATCATTTGTTCTTTTATTTTTACTTCCTGGAAACTCACATCAAGTAGGAGTTTAGGTGAAATGGAAAAACGTTCCCACTTTTAATCATCCCCTAATTGCTTTTTATTGCTCCTTCGAAACTATGGTTGATTAAAAAGCAGAGTGTGATACCCCAAGAGCAAGACAGTTTCCAAAGTCCAGAAAGTGGTTCTTGCAGCGTGTGGAGGTTTGCATAATTTACTGTTATTCTTGCAATCAATCCACCGCCTCCTCTTCCCTTCACCAACAGCAAGGGAGAGTGGGAGGGGCTGCCACATGCAAATTGCAGCTCTTCATTTGCTTCCATTATTCAGTAACCTGGGAGAAGAATATGTATGAGTATTTTATTCTATTTGAAGTTGACGGTAGTATTGGCTTTGATCAACTGTCTTCATGTCCTTTTTCTACACTTGTCCCTACTAGCCCGTAAATATTTTCCATTTGCACTCCAACCAGTTAGAAACTTAACCAGTAATGTTCAGCATTGCTGGACCAGCACCTGTTTTTTATTCTTGTGGCCGAAGTTTAGAGAGACCATAGCTTATGGATAAGCAACAGTTTCAGTTTTGCAATTCTTTATCTACATGTAACAGGCAGCTATTCATGAGAAAGGAAGTTTAAGGCCTGTAGGTAAAAAACCACTACCCAGATTCCAGGAAAAAGGCCCGTTTACTGAAGTTTTTTTTTTTTTTCTTTCTTTCTTTGTACAATATGTCTGCAGTCAGATTAGCATTTAGGTCATACTCCAAAGAGTTTAAATTAATTAGCCTTAAAAGTAAGTTTATTCCTCATGTATCAGCTTGACAGTTTTTGTTGCATAGAGCAGTATTTTTTCTATGATTATCTTCTGGCCACAGAGGAGATGTTTCCTTATGTAAATGAGCATTACATAATCGAGTATAGATTTCAATAGCTTAACTTTTCAAAAACTTGCTTACACATATACATTTGTGTATGTGTTAATTATATATGAATATACACATAAATTATAGTCTGTTGCCATAATTCCAAATGTAAGGTTTGTGAATAACTTTCCATTCTCCACAGAATGTATAAAGTAAAATGACTCTGGTGTTTCACAACTTCCTCTTTTGGTAGACTGTCCTTTTGCAGAGAGGAAAAGAAAATTGACTAAAGAGAGCTGAGCAGAGAGTCAGAGAGCCCTTTCAGATGGTGGTTAACTCAACTATTTAAGCAGCTTAACAAGCAACTGAAAATGAGATAGCGGTAAGAAGAAAGTGTTAACTTGCTACTTTTTATTTTATTATTTGGATTTCTGTTTATGGAATAATGATTTAAATGTTGGCTGCATTATAAAACAGATTAGCTAAATCTGACAATTCTCGAGGAAGTAATCGATATTTTAAATGAAAAAGTTTAGTAAATTTACAGCTTCAACCGCACATTCAACCTTATAAAAAGCTGGAAGATTTTAAAGTTCTTATTGATCTCCAAATTATTTTAACTGAAAAGTAAAAAAATATTTATTTTCATAATTTTGTACACAATTTAGTGCTGAAAGAACTTTCCTACTAATATAAATTTTGAAAACTTTTTCTTCCCTTAGCTCTAGTAAATTCCTAACCTTTGTAAGTTGCCCTAGTTATGTTTGTTAATTTTGCATAGTATTAGTTGGACATTTTCCAAGATAAAGATATTCTTGCATTTGTTTCTACCCACTGTAAAAATATAGAGAATTATTTAAAGTGTGACATTTCAGTCATATCTTTCATATCATTGCATTATGGTGATATTTAAATATTTAAGAAAAAAAGCAATTTGTAGTATAGATAGTAGTATGTAAAAACTAAATGAGTAAATCAAATTTTAGAAATTTATGTTTGTCTTAAGATTAATGTCCAGTTATAATGCTTAACCATGGAGCAAGAACTAAGAGTCGGAACCCTTTGGTTTCATAATTACCGATCAAAATAAGCTGAAACTAATTTCATTAGGAATTTCTAAAGTAATCTAAATCCAGCAGAAGTTTTTTTATTTGTGCCAAGCCAGAGTCATATATATATATATATATATATACATTTTAAACATTTAATATGATTACATTTATCATGCAGCAATTTGTAAATCTTTTGTAAGCAAATAATATATTTGAATGCTTACTTAATTTGGTTTGCTTTCTTAATTAGAGTAATCACATGGCTCCTGAAAAAGAAATCTGCATTGTTCCATAAATTAATGAATTTAATTTTAATCAATTTGGGTAAACAATGTTGTCACACTGGTTCTATTACCTTACCTGGAACGTAGAATTTTTTTAAAAAATTATTTTCATGCAGTATGCTGTGACAGGAGTCTTTCTCTTTTGATTATAGTGAGAAGAAAAGCAGATTACTAGTGTTATAAATTCAGGAAATGAACTGTTGACTCAAGTTGGACATTCCTAATCAGATCAAAAATTTAACATTAAGTTGATAGTTGTGAGAAAGCCATTAAAATTGTGCACATCCATCATTATGTATCACACACTAATTAAACACAACTACTTCCATCAGAACCTGATTATGTCCTTTGCCACAACACTGCTTCTAACATCTCTCTCTTTAAAAATAAATGGTTGAAGTATTTTTAAATATCTGGGGTTTTAAATGTCAGATATTTTTATGTCATTAGCTATTAAGTGCTGTGGGTTTGTTACAAGTAGTGTGGTATTATACTGAGTAGCTGGTAACAACCAAGAAAAAACATAGTCAAGGAAAAGACAGTCTAAACTGTAATTCAGATTGGAGAATGAAGGCCAAAAAAGTAGAGAAAATCCAATCTATTTGGCACAGCAGATGCGCTGCTGTTGTTGTGGTTGTGTTTGTTGTGAACTCTTAGTCTCTGAATGAACTGTCTAGTTCTAGATTATGGAGAAGAAGTTTAGAATTTGCTTTGTGACAAAATTTTATGTACCAAAAATTAAAAATTCATGCTACCTAGCTGAGTTTCCACGAGATACATGGATTGTTAAAGGAGATGATGTTGTCATTATTGGGAGAACAGCAAGATGCATTGCTCAGGCTTTATATTTCACATAGTGTAATATGAAAAAGCATTTAGAGTCCACCCCCAAATCCACATTTTAAAGTGAAATTGATAAAATATTGTAAGCAATGTATTACATAAATTTTTACTCTTGAACTACAGACATATAGTTTACTGTGTTTCATTAAGATTACATATGACACACTGAGACATAAATCTTCACTGGATCATAAAAGTTGAAATGGAATGACTGCTATATAGTGCCGCAAAAGTTTGTATCTGTCTTCATAAGACATGGCTATCTTTATGATGTGTGCGCGATCTTGCTGGGTATCGGTGAAACTGTTGAAATCCGGGGTTGATCCAACGAATCTCACGGTTTTGTTGGGTGTCTGTCCTGTCCTTCACAGTGGGAACTTTCCAAAGCCGCCCACCTGTGCCAGAGAATGACCTACTGCTAGGGGGCTCTATCCCACTTCATGAATATATTACCTTTCAAATAATAATTTCACTTGGAAACAATAATACTGTTTGTTATTAACATAGATGTCTGGACTTCCAAAAGAACTTTTGAAACATTGAAGCACTTGTTTGGTTAGTTTTCCCTTTTTTCAGCTATTTTCTCATTTGCAAAAGTAAAGACGAGAGCTTTTTGCCGAAAAGATTATGGTTTGGGTGCAGACTCAGACTCTGCATGTTTTGAATTCAGAAACAGAAATCCTCTAAATCTGGATAATGTGACTCTTTCAGCCTTTAAAAAGCAGATTGTGTCCACTTACATCCATTGATTTTCTATTTTTAGTGGACAGGACTTCCAAATAAGTGCCACATGTAGCATATACGTATTTATTCTATTAATAAAAAGATTTATTACATGGGAAAATTATTGTGTTTGCAAAAATAGGAGCTTTGAAAGTACATGTCTGTAAGAAGGACTATGAATCTCATTTCCATAAAAGACATAATTGCTGCAAATGTAAAGAATAAAGGCAAATTCTTGTATATTTCTGAATATTTCCTTTTAAAAAGAAATGTTATATGCAGTCTAATTTACACATCTGCACTCTAGAAAATAAAAACACTGTTTAACGCTTAAATATTTAAAGTGTAAATTATGTGTTGTTTGAGAATTATTATTACATTTCCAATGCTTCCTGAACATCACTGAAACTTTTATTATTACATGAACTAGAATTAGGCACTTAGACTTTATGTGTTCTAAATACTTTTCAGCTTTGTCTTTTTATCATTCTATACATGTGCAAATGGGCTTCAATTTTCCAGTATTGCTACGGAAAATAATAAATTTGTATTTTTAAATGCAAATTTAAAGAAAATGGCATTAAACCCATTTAATTCATAGTGGAACCGTGGAGAGTAGAGCAGGAATGAAGTTGGCTTACTGTTTTTACTCCATCAACTAGTATAAAATGTCCTAGCTCATTATTATTGTACTTTACAGAAAGTTCATTGCAAGTCTCCTGTTTTTTCCATATTTAGTGGTTATCCAGTCTCAAAATTCTTTTCCCTTTGTAAACAAACATAAATAGTAATATGATCTTGAAAAAAATCACCAGAGTTCTGATTCTGAAAAAATTAAATTAGTAGTATTTTTCTTTAAGCATACTTCAGTTCAATTTGCTTTCACTTTGCAAAGAAAAAAAAAACTTGAAGCAGAATGCTTTATGTTCTTCCTGTGTTGGTGAACAGATCTGAATTAGAGGAGAGGCAGGAATATTCTCTAGGCAATTAGATATATAAAAATCATATAGCTAATGCCATTGGTGTTTTTAAATGCTTACTAGAAATACTTATCATACTTTGTTTACTTAATTTTTTTAATTGAGAAATAATTTCAAGCTGAAAAGAGTTGTAAAAATAAGAATAGTATAGTGGACACCTAAATACCATTACTAGATTTGCCTAATCTTAATATTTTACTCTATTTGTTTTGTAATTTGCTCTCATTCTTTCTCTGTCTATATCTTTCTATCTCTTTTTTTCCGGAACCACTTGAGGGTAAGTTATAAAAAAACATGGCCCTTAACTTTAGCTTGTAGTTACTAAATATTGAGGTAGTCTCTTATGTAATGGTCATAACATCTACTTCATAAATTTACATGGATACAATATTTTTATCTATTATTTGCCCATATTCGAACTTGCTATTTACCTAATAATGTCCTTTATAATGTTCCCCCTTCAGTAAAGCTTCAAATTTAGAGTCACGTGTTACATTTCGTTGCAATGTCTCTTTAGTCCCCTTCATCTGGGACATTTCCATATCATTTCTTTGTCTTTTATAAATTAAAACCTTAAAGTCTATCCACCAACTCATCCTTTTTTCCTTTTCAACAGAACATTGCTCAGTTTGTATTTGTCTGACATTTCCTCATGATTAGATTGTGGTTATGCATTGTTTGCTAGAATACTGCATAGATGGTGATACCTAGGGTCATAGGATGCTCATCTATCCCCTAATGGTAATGTTAGTTTGGGTTGCCATGTCTAAGTGTTGCCTAATTCCTCCATGTTGTAATGACAACTCCTTATGAATTTCCTCTTGGGTTAATATTAATTGGTGTTCTCATCTGATGCAGTTTTGACTGTAATGCATTACAGTTTTAAAATCATGATTTTGCAGCTCCAGCGCTTCCTGCACATTTTAGTCTGCCTTTCGTATTCTAATGTAAGCAAAAAAAAAAAAAAATCCCTTCTCTTCTGTATTTAGTTACTAACTTGTATATCTGTTCCTGATATTAAGTCAGGAATTTTTTTCTTTCCAGTGGTTTATAATTCTTTACGGCCTTAATTACTATGGTGTTCAAATGGTCCACATCTGTCCAATGAAGACTCTTTATTCTGGCTTCTATGCCCCTGTGGCCAGCCTCCATTATGTTAGCGAGCACTTTCTTACTGTCTGGCATAAAAAGATGTTCTAGGTTACTCTGGTACCTAGCCCATCCCAACCCTGAAATCATTTGCTTATTTCTTTTAATGGAGAATGATCTAAGAGGCCAAGATCTGGGTTAGGTATGCTCACTGCCACTGGAGTGGTTTTCATTTTTGACCTGTTCAGCAAAAATATAGTAATGCAAATACACATATACAGACACAAACATACAAGTATGCATACAAAAATGCATATGCATGCATTCATAAAAAATATATATATACCTACACATGTTTTGGACATCCTGAATTCGTCTGATATTTCCAATTACAATCCATTCCCCTTCCTTCCTTCCCCCTTCCCTCCATTCCTCCCTCTTTTTCTTTCTTTCTTTCTTTCTTTCTTTTTTTCTTTCTTTCTTTCTTTCTTTCTTTCTTTCTTTCTTTCTTTCTTTCTTTCTTTCTTTCTTTCTTTCTTTCTTTCCTTCCTTCCTTCCTTCCTTCCTTCCTTCCTTCCTTCCTTCCTTCCTTCCTTCTTTTCTTTCTTTCTTTCTTTCTTCCTTTCTATTTCAGGTTATTATCGTATTCATCTGAAATAAATTAGATTCACTTGCTTCTGTTTGTTTCCAGTTTTTGAATTTTTTCCCTTTGCATTCTTATTGCAAAGGGAAAATTGATTTTCCCTTTTTTATTTTTTAATTGATTGACTTTTAATTGTTTCCCAAGCCATGGAGATACAGTGCTACTTACCCAAGTCATTTCTGTTAAACAAACCTGATAGTCCTATTTCAAATGTTATGATACAATTTGGAAATGCCTGTTTGAGTTATTGGTTAACTTTTATCTTTATATATCTTTATTTCAATTCTTTTCAATCTGCATTTAGTCGGAAGTTAATGATCTCTCATGTATTCCAAAAAGTGGCAATTTCCAAAAAGAAAGTAGGTACCAGTGGTCTTCAGTCAACCTTATGAATTTATTATACCAGAATGATTTTTAAAAGTTAAATGTGCATATATCATCACACCTACAGAAAAATAGATAAGAAAAAGAGCAACCATGAATTTGTATAGTCTGAAAGCACTGGAAACACTCTTACCCTTTTCTATGAGGGGTTCTAGAATATTCCTGTCATTCCCCCATATTGTCCTCGTACCCCACCCCCATATTCTACTACAGTACTCAGAATGATGGACACATCCTGGTATTTGTGGTAGGAAGAGAAAGTCAGTCAGTGTCAAGATTCATTTTCAATTTCTATTCTGTCACTTACTGACTGTGAATCTTGGATGGCTACTTCTCTCTTCAGATATCTAACCCCATAACTTTAAATTTAAAAAAAAAATATACCTCCTTAAATTTTGCCAACTTCTGGACTCATACATCAAAGTGATTATTAATCCTCAGATGTTAACAGGCATCTTAAAGTTAACATGTTCAAAATAAAGCCCCTCATTGCCCACCCTCCTCTCTGCTTCATGCCCAGTCATATTTGGTTAGTAAATGACATGACCTTATACCCAGTTATCCAGGTCAAAAGCATCACTAGTTTCTTTCTTTTCCTCACCTACATCCTACTTATCAGCAAACCTGTCAGTTCTGTTTCCAAAATATATCCCAATATTGACAAGGCTCACCCCTTCCACCATTTTGAGCACAGTGAAAGACACTATCATCTATGTTCAGGACTTTTCTCTCTTTTTCTACTCTCTCCCTCAAGACAGAGAGCTTACACAAGTGGTGGAGGGGCAGCGAGAGAGGGAGACAGAGGGAACCTCAAGCAGGCTCCATGCCCAGTGCAGAGCCTGGCGTGGCCCTTGATTGCACAACTGTGAGATCTTTTTCTACTCTTGCATCCCTATCAGCATGATCTTTTAAAATAGAAGTCAAATCCTGTGACTCCCTGCTCAAAATTCTTCAATGGATTCCTATTTTAAGTATGAAAAACATCCAAATTCCTCGCTATTGCTTATATGCATTATCCTCTACTTATATCTCCTCCCTCAGATGCTTCCTCTTATCCCGTCATTCACGATGCTCTGCCCCTACTCCTTATTTTGCTTCTAGAGCTTCCTAAACTCATTCCTGACTCAGAGACTTTGCACATGCTCTTCCCTCTCTTTTCCTGGCATGTTCTTCCCACACATTAATGTGACACAATCCTTCTTCCTTCAGATGTTCAAATGAGCCTCCTAAAGGATGCCTTCCATGACCAACTACATTTTTTATTATAGTGTCCCAGTCACTCTCTATCCTTTTACCCCATTTAAATTTTCTTTTTTTTTTTTTTTTAATATTTTTATTTATTTCTAGGAGAGAGAGAGAGACAGCGTGAGCAGGGGAGGGTCAGAGAGAGAGGGAGTCACAGACTCTGAAACAGGCTCCAGGCTCTGAGCTGGCAGTCAGCACAGAGCCCGAACTCGGGCTCGAACCCACGAACCACGAGATCATGACCTAAGTGAAAGTCGGACGCTTAACCGACTAAGCCACCCAGGCGCCCCCCACATTTAAATTTTCTTGATAGCACTTAATACCACATAAAATCTTTATCTTTACTTCTTTGTTTAATTATTTGTTCCCTATTCCTCCCACTAAAATGTAAGTTCCATGAGGGTAGGGTTTGGCCTGTTTTGTTCATGTCACATCCTCAGCGCCTAGAAAAATGACTGGAACATATTAGGTACTCAAATGATGATTAAGCGAAAGGTCTCAACAGTTTTGAGCCTTAGAGACAAGTAAAACAAGCATGATAAAAATAACCGCTCTCTCCCAGGGTCGTGTGGAGGAGGCCATGATTACAGGAGGGTTCTAAACTGCCATGCAATTGTCAGGTGGGATACTTCCGTTAGCACTGAGTGAAAGGAACTGAAACAAAAGAAGTGGTCCCTGGGGACAAGAAATAGACCGAGAAGTTCTCTTTTTTGTGCATTGGCTCTCTTCCACGGAGCTAAACAGAGACCGGTTCACAGTGGGTGCCACTAATCTCTTAGAATCCTGGGGCAATCGCTCTGCCCCACTGCCATCACACTGGTTCTGCCTCTGCCCTCGCCACCAAGGAACATGTGGCCACCCTTCCTTACCAGTTAGGGTTCATTGCTTCCCTCAAGCCAGATGGAAGAGCAATCTCCTTCCAGAATTCTTTCCCGATTCACCATCTGCTTGTGCTGGCCTCATGGCTGTGCATATAGTTCACATATTGTTGTATAATTATTTGCTGGTTCTATTTTTTGATCTTGAAGTGGATTTTAAAGGCTATTCTAGGAAAATTGTTTGGAGTTGTTTTGTGTGTGTATCCAACATATCAAGTTTAAGGTTATAAACCTATGACTTGGTTCTTGAGATTATCAGGTCCTAAATATGATGCTGCTGCTGCTGGTGGTGGTGGTGGTGATGATGATGATAATGTTAATAATAACAGCTTTACTATTACATTCTTAGTACTAGTTTTTAGCACCACTGCATTTCATTTTTAGTACCAGGTTTTAGTACCATTTAAAAAAAATACCATTGTATTTAATACAATTGTGCTTCGCAGGATTAACTAATTTAACACCTTCAGTGACTTTGTGAAATAAGTCCCCTTGTTACTATTTTACAAATTTAAAGGGGAAAAAAGAGAGGTTCAGACAGAGTTAGTTTGACAATGGTCAAAAAACTGATGCCAGTGGGTCTGTCTCTACAATGGATCTTTATCAGGTTCATATACTGCCCCTGGTATTTATACTGAGAAGCAAGGTTGACGAAGTTGTGGTTTAGATACAGTTAAAAACTTCTAGATTATATGGTACAACCCTGCCTCAGAAATCTTACACTCTACTTGGGAAAGTATTAAAAGAAGTGGATTTTCGGCCATGATATGAAAAAGGCAAGGTGTCACCTGAAGCATTAAGAAAAAAAATACTTGAGGGGCGCCTGGGTGGCTTAGTCGGTTAAGCGTCCGACTTTCGCTTAGGTCATGATCTCACGGTTTGTGGGTTCGAGCCCCGCGTCGGGCTCTGTGCTGACTGCCAGCCTGGAGCCTGTTTCAGTCTGTGACTCCCTCTCTCTCTCTGATCCTCCCCTGCTCACGCTGTCTCTCTCTCTCTCTCTCTCTCCCTCCCTCCCTCCTAGAAATAAAATAAAAATATAAAAAAAAAAAAAAAGAAAAAAAATACTTGAGAGTTACACCTTGCTGCGGTGATGGCATGAGGCTCCCTGGGGGAGGCGGCATTGAAGTGGAATTATCAATATTTTCATTAAGTGGAAAAGAGTTAGGAGAATACAGTTTCATAAAATTACAGAACATTTTCAAAGAACTGGAAAAAAAACATTTTAATAGTACATGAATGTAACATTGAGCCACTTTTGTTTTCTATTCTATGATCCTCCCAGAGGAGGGGTGTGGTGACCCTGCCTCTGTGGTTCTTCTCAAGAAGTGGGGCATGCGAAGAGATGATTTTAATTCTTGTGAGAAGCCTCTGTTTCCATTTTGAAGTGCGTTTATTCATGTATTCATGTATCAAGCATTATGCATTAAGCACTCATCTAGATGCTGGGAAAACAGTGATGGCCAAGACCAAATTTCTACCCTGACGGAGCTGAACTTCAGTCCTGTGGGAAGATGAGTAAGTCAGTAAGCAAGGAAATGATTCAATAGGGAATTTCAGATATGATAGACAGCAGCATGAAGACCATTCAACAGAGTAAAAGGATAGAGAGACAGAGAAGCGAAGCTTCTCTACCTAGCTGGCCTGCCAGGTGGCTTCTCTGAAAGGGAAATATTTAAGCTAAGACCTGAATGATGGGAAGTTTGAGAGTGCCCATGCAGAGGACCCTAGAATAGTGCTCCTGCGGAGCGCTCCTGCAGAGAAGGCAGGAATGAGTTTGGCATATCTGAGATGCAGGAAGGAAGAGCCCAGGTTGCAGAGGGCAGTGGGAGATGATGCTAAGGAGCTAGGGCTGACACAGGGCCAGGCTCACTAAGTTATAAACCAAGGCAAAGAGGTGTACACTGTGAGCAAATAGGTGCAATTACATGCACATGTGTGTACTGGGAGATGAGTGCAATGGGTGACCCATTCACTCTCTGTGCTTAACACAGGGCAAGGAAAACTGTTTGAAGAGAAGCAGGAATTGCTACATAGGTCAAAAGCTTTCTTAGGTGATAAATTATTATATTTAGATAAATTTCAATAAGCTGAGTTTATGCTCAGAGGTTAACTACATTTTCTTGCCTTTTCATTTTTATAAAACGTATGGGTTTGATAAAAGTGAAAAGCGAAGATACATATGTTTTTATCAAACCTGTACCTATTTAAATATTATTTAAATATGTCAATTTCGTATTTTCTGGCAACATTGCAACGGAATAACTGACCTTCATCATGGCCATTGAAAACAGGTACCCTGATGTCTGGTAATGGGGTCTCCAGGCATGTTAGTTTCTGCATGGATATGAAGCAGAAAAGACTAGAAAAAAAGGCTGTTTTCTAGTCTCTGGAGACAGCAGATGTTCTATTATTTATTCTTCTCAAACCCCAGCGCCTGTGATGGTAGGGACCCTTACAACATCAACCAATTCCTATTATAAGTAGCAGTTACTTACTCTGCATTTTCAGAATAATTATAAATTTCCTCTGATTTATTTTTATTATCCCAAGAGATCTAAATCATCCAATTAGTACCTTTCAAGGCCCAGAATTAGATGAATACAACTTTTTCAGGGGGAATTGGGAGGTTGAGTATGATTTGGCAAAGGAATATAGAATATCTTACTGAAAAGGACTTCTCCTCTTCCTCCCCCCCTTCTTCCTCCTCCTCCTCCCTCTCCCTCCTTCTTCTTCTTCCTCTTCATGATAGTATTAATATTAGTATTAGTGTTATTTTTTTTTTAATGTTTAATAAATGTTTAATAAACTCAGCTCAGCTGACTGAGCTGGCAGTCAGCACAGAGCCCGACGCAGGGCCTGAACCCACAACCCGTGAGATCATGACTTGGGCCAAAGTCGGAGGCTCAATGAGCCACCCAGGCACCCCAGTATTAGTGTTATTTAAACAGACCTAATATTTATCAGAGACAAGAACAAATGGCCTCCCCATATACTTAAGAAGTTAATGACAATTAGTATGGTCATTTGGGTTAAAAGATGGTGTTGAGGGGCGCCTGGGTGACTCAGTTGGTTAAGTGTCTGACCTCGGCTCAAATCATGATTTCAAGGTTAGTGGGTTCTGGCGCTGCATCTGGCTCTGTGCTGACAGCTAGCTCAGAGCCTGGATGGAGCCTGTTGCAGATTCTGGGTCTCTCCCTCCCTCTGACCCTCCCTAGCTCACACTGTCTCTCTATCTCTCAGAAATAAATAAAACATTAAAAAATTTTAGAAAAAAAGATGGCATTGAAAAAAATCTACCAGTGGCATCAGATTTGGCGTGGCTGGAAGGATGACAATTGTAGAGAGGAACACAATTGTAATTTCCCCAAAGTAGGCGGACATGATATTGTAGGAGCCACCAGCTGACTTTTGAGTGTTCCTGTCAATGCCCAAATAGAAAACTGTTATGTTGGTGGTATTGAGAAGTATGGAAGAGTACAGGTGACTTGTGTTCTATTTAAGCCATGCAGTCCACTGTTTCATGTAAATATGTGGGTATGATGACTCACCGTATTAGTGGATTATTGCAAAGTGTGAGATGGTGTGTGGTTTCCAAGTGCATGTATGTGTAAATGCATGAATATCTGCAATGCGTGAATATTTAGAGAACACCTCTGCAACATGAAGCCACTTCCTGACCTGCTGCTTACCATAGGTGGACAGATTAATCACGAAGCAAATAAACTGATGAATGAGAGTAGCAGGCTTTTTACAATAACAATAGTACACATTTGTTGACATGAACTAGATGCAGAAGGGGAGCATAGAAAGAGCATGTGGGCATGGGGCATGATTCCAGAATTGGATGCTAAAGATGCCTTCTCAGAACCAGGCAGCCTCTCCTCCTGCCTTATTTGGCTTTGTTCCTTTGGTTGGTGACCCATCGCGTTGGAAAAGAATCTCTTTCAAAAGTGTAAGTGTTCCTCTTTCTCTGGGTGATGTCACCATTCCTGTGGCCCAAACCTTTGTTACTAAACAGTACTTAGCAACACATAATCACAATTTTCTCTGCTTAGAGTTCAGAGGGTGTTTGTTCGGATGAAATTGAGAGATACATTTTTCAGCGAGGAAAGAGTAAAAGCTGAAAAAGAGGGAAGCTATGCCTGGAACAATCTCTTGACTTGTGTCACTTAAAAGAAGCAAGTAGACGACTAAATTTTTATCCCGTGGCAACAGCTCTGACTGCATTAAAAAAAATCACATATGGCTCCAAAGGATGTGGTTTCTACGCAACTGTGCATTATGTACTCTTTCTTAAAGTGGAAGATGCCTTTTACTTGGCTTGGCTTGTCCTTCCCATGTTTTTTTTTTTCCTTGTAAAGTGGGTGGGGAAAGGTGGACAAAAGAAAGCTGTGCTCTGGTCAATTAGAAGTGATGTTTGAAAAGTGCCTGTTTATTACTCCAGGGAGCATTTTGGATTCCCTTTTGATTACATCCTACCTGTCCATTCAAAAAAACAAGAGGATTTGTCTTTTATTCTATAAACAATAGCTGTACATATCTTAAACTTGTAATTCAATTTTATTAAAAAATTTTAATGTTTTTTATTTTTGAGAGAGACAGAGCGTGAGCAGAGGAGGGGGAGAGAGAAGGGGAGACCCAGAATCTGAAGCAGGCTCCTGGCTCTGAGCTGTTGGCACAGAGCCAGACTCAGGGCTCGAACTCACAGACCATGAGATAATGACTTGAGCCCAAGTCCGGCATCCAAACAACTGAGCTACCCAGGTGTCCCTAATTTGATTTTAATCTTCATACCTTGAAGAGATCTGGAGTTTAACATGAGCTTATTTTTAAAATATCGTATATTATTATGGGGCACCTGGGTGGCTCAGTCAGTTAAGTGTGTGACTTTGGATCAGGTCATGACCTCATGGTTTGTGAGTTCAAGCCCTGCATCGGGCTCTGGAGCCTGCTTTGATTTCTGTCTCCCTCTCTCTCTGTCTCTCCCCCGTTCATGGTCTGTCTTGCTCTCTCAAAAATAAAAAAAATAAACACATAAAATTTTTTTAATAAATAAGATAACCTATATTTTAAAATTCATAATTACCACTCACTTAAATTAATAATAATAATAGCTGTAATTTATCAAAGGCCTGACCTATGTTAGGTTAATTCCCATGAAATCATTATCACATTTCTGTGAGGTAGATAATGTAAGTTAGTAGGAAACTGAGAGTTGGAGAGATTGTCTAGAAATTTGTGCCAAATAACAGACTCCAAAGACTGTCTTTATTTCATAAGAGCCAAGGCATGCATGGGCAGAACAACAGCCTTTGAAGTAACACCCCCTTATTTTTTAACCTAATTCTTCTAAAAAGTGAGATGCATACATAGGCCGTTGTACCAGCTGGGGTTGGGGAGAGGCGGCTATGCTGTTTCCAAGAGCAGCCAACAATACAGGCAGAAGGACAAGGTAGTAGCAGCCATGACTCTTGTCGGTGGAAGTTGGCCCACGTGTCATATTTGGCACATGAATATCTATTGCCAATAACATCAAAGGAGACAGTGTTTTCCCTCTAGTCCCCTAGTAATTTGGTCATAAATGAAATAGATTTCCGTCTGCTGGCTTCTTGCATCACAGTAAGGAAACTATCCAGAGTGGTATTAAGCATCATCCATGCACTCCTTTTTCTCAATAATTAATTTTGGCGGTCTCATACAAGTTGGATATTTGGTGCCAGATATGCCCTTTTCCACAAGTTCAAGTCTAATCCAACAAAGTTAACACCTCCCAAGGCCCACATAGAGCTCTTGGTATTTAGGGAAACTGACACACTATTTACAGTTTCTTCCAAGACAGACAGAATATTGTAAGAAGAAGCAGACTTCAAAGTCCTTGCCAGAGGAAAAACTCTTCTGGCTAGGTCTGTAATTTAGAGTATCTTCAGAGAAGAATGGCTTCATGAAAAGAGAGGCCCAGAGTGGCCAGCCTCTTTTAAACAGTTAACTTGTTCTTTATTTAATTGTGAAGACTAAATGACAGGTAGGAAAGAGTTTTTGTAGGAACGTGGGAGACTTGAAGCTATAGAAGGAAGTTAGACTGTGCATGGGAGTGGCATGTGGGTAGGAGTTACAGACTACTGCTCTATTGCTAGTCTAGAATAATCATGCATAAACATCTTTACAATGGCTCCTGAACAGAATTAATAAACTCCTATTAAAGGCACTTGATACATTATTTTTTAAAAGCACATGTTACCTGTTATATTCAGGAGCAGGAAAAAAAGTAATTTTACATCCAGGAACAAAGATTTTTAAAGAAGCCTTTAACTCTGACAAAACAAAAGCTTGTACATTTGGATTTTCATATGTTAATTCAAAAGCTGACATGCTATACTCTCTGCAAGTATGAGAGAGAAGCTGGCTTTGTCTTGGAGATGTCATTACCTTAAGAGATTAACCCCAGGAAATGGATGAAAAATAAACACCAAAGACCACAGCTAGGGTGACATAGTAATGATCAGTCACAGATTTCTCCAAATCTTTCCCTTGGGGGGGCTGTGTGATAGACACCCTTGCATCTTAACAGAAAGAGAGTCACTATTTCATGCAACTAGTAATAGAATACTGTCATACAAATCAAAAGCCACTGAAGACGTGCAGTCATACGGCTGTGATTCTAGACACTTGAACTGCATGAAATAAAAACGAGAGCATAAAGATAATGATATTTGCCTGTCTTTTGAGTTTAGATTCGCCTGTTCACACTCTTCTCCCTGACACTACATGTTGCACATTTGTATTATTTACTTAATTGATTATAATTATTTACTATTTCATATGGATATCCTGCTGGCTGCATAGTTCAAGAGCTTTGAGGTCTAGTTTTGCTCTTTCTATAGCCTCAGATTCTAGGAAAGGCTGGAATTATGCCAGGCGCTCAGTGACTATTTGTGAACAGGATAGGAAACTTGACAGCAAAAAGACAGAGTGAAAATGCAGCAGTTACTGGTGAGCTGGTGACCTACAGGCAGAAAAGTTTGAAAAGGGAAAAGAATGTTCAACGTTCTCTAAAAATACATTCAGTACTGGGAAGGCTCAATGGGATCAGGTCCTGTCAGCAGTTACTCGTTGCTAAGCCTGTGGCAGAAATATGGGCGTTCAGAGCCACCCAGGTGCGGCCACTGGGACCAACAGCACATTCACAAAGACCATAAATTAAGACTTCTAACGTTATCTGCAAATGAGATTCAAATGAGAAATGTCCTATTAATGTATTTGTATTTCTGATTTAACCATGTTATTTTGTTGAATGAATTCATAAAATACGTAAGAATTTGCAGGACTTTTTATTTCAAGAAAGTCACATATATAAGTACACACACACACATATATATACACGTATATACACGTATAGGTATATACACACTTTTATGTGATATGCATACACACACTCTTGCATATTCTATAGTCTAACATAAATCCAAGAGGAAGTGGCCTAGGACACTTTAGATCTCTCAGTGGCCCTAATGTCATTCTCAAGTGGTGCTCATGATCACAATATCTTGGAAAGAGACAGGACATGGAATTTTAAGCAAATGGCAACCTAAACATTATAGAACATGTAGTCCACATCTTCTGTGTGGACTTGACTGTATCTAGTTGGTTTTTAAGCCCACAGACAACCACTGATGCTTACCTGGTATAAAGTGAAGTGTATTTAAGTTGCTTCAGAAGTACCGTGTCCAGGGGTGCCTGGGTGGCTCAGTCAGTTAAGCGTCTGACTTCGGCTCAGGTCATGATCTCACGGTTCGTGGGTTTGAGCCCCGCGTCGGGCCTTGTGCTGACAGCTCAGAGCCTGGAGCATGCTTCAGATTCTGTGTCTCTCTCTTTCTCTGACCCTGCCCTGCTCTCTCTCTCTCTCTCTCTCTCTCTCTCTCTCAGAAATAAATAAAACATTAAAAAAATTAAAAAAAAAAAAGCACCGTGTCCAACCAGGTACATGACAATGCTGTATTATCACCTTAGACCCCGACAACCAGTCCTGATTTCCCCATTTCTAGATGCCTATGTATACGGGTTTGCCCAAAGCTAAGTCTATTTGAGACAGAGTTTCCTGCAAAGAACACTGTTTCTTTTGTGCCAAATAGGCCTTACTCGCCAAGGGAAGAGAATGGAGCAGGACAATGGATTGCCGCTGATTCTGGATAATTTCATTTCCTAGACTCTAGCTCAGTGGGAGAAAACATTGGCTGCACATTGGAATCATCTGAGGAACTTAAAAAAATACTGATGCTTGCATGCCACTCCCAGAAGTTCTGATTGGTCTGAATGGCACTCAATGGATCCAAAGTGAAGGCAAAGTCAGGAAGGACTTCTCTACTTTCAGCCTTCCCGTTTCTAGGATGGGCTCATAAGTGCCACCTTATTTGCCTCTTGGGAGAGTGCAAAGAGACATTATGTGCGATTAGAGTCCCTAACAGTCTTGAATTCACCAGTTTCCCTTCTTCCTTAATTTCAGGAGGGGCAATAGTGAGAGAAGGATATGACGGTGGGTGGGCTGTGGACAGCTAGGAGGGGGAGACGGGGAGGGGGCCCTTCCACAGAGCCTCTAAGCCCTGCCAGTTAGCTGTCCATTATGGTTAACCTGCTATCTTTTGTCAAAGCAATCACTTTCGAAGGATTAAGCCTCAGTCTCACCTTCGTGTGAATGACTTTAATCAGATAATCCCCTATCGCCTCGCTGATGTTGAGGGCCTGGGGGAAGCAAGGAGAGAGTTGCAAGGACAGCCTGGGACTTGCTGAGCACAAGGTGAGGAAGCCTGCTGTCTGGGAACTTGACTCAGTTCCCACTTACATTTACACTCAGTAAGCTAATAGCAGCATAAAAATCCAGAAAAATAAATTTCCTTTTTTAAAAAAGCTTTTTATTTGTTTGTTTCTTTATTTTTTTTATTTCCTCTGAGAGAGAAAGAGAAAGAGTGTGGGAGGGTAGGGGCAGAGAGAGAGGGAGAGAGAGAGAGAATCCCAAGCAGGCTCTACATTGTCAGTGCAGAGCCCAATGGTGGGCTCCAACTCAGAAACTGTGAGATCATGACCTGAGATGAAAGCAAGAGTTGGACACTCAATGGGCTGAGTCACCAGGTGCCGGGAGGAAAGCAAACTTTCATTGCTAGGGCAATGATTTGTTGTAAGTGTTCATGTGATCAAGTTTGCTTGTCTGTCTTATAGCCCTTTGTGTCTTTTCTATCTTTGTTTAAAAAAAATTTAGTGTTTATTTACTTTTGAGAGAGAGAGAGAGAGGACGAGCAGGGGAGGGGCAGAGAGAGAAGGAGACACAGAATCTGAAGCAGGCTCCAAGCTGTCAGCACAGAAACTGACCCAGGGCTTGAACTCATGGAATGCGAGATCATGACCTGAGCCAAAGTTGGACGCTTGACTGACTGAGCCATCCAGGTGCCCCTAAGTCTTTTCTATCTTTCCTTCTGCCATGAAGCACTTACCGCGTGCCCAGTAATTTTACCATTTGCCAGCTGCTCGGGAGTCTGTGAGTAGCGAGGCCTGGTGCAGCCCAAGCCTCTCTCCTGTCTGCCTGGCACATGGGAAGCACTCAGGGTTTGTTGAATTTAATTGAATTGTTTCATTTGCTACACTGTTTTCCAAGAGTGTGAGGTTTTTTCCCACATCCGCCCCCAGCTTTTTTCCCACATCCACCCAACCAGCTAGACAAGGCTGTGAGTACCTTGAAGAAATCTTAATAATTTCTGTATCCCCAGGGCCAAGCAAACTCTTGGCGTATGATCAGTGCCCAATAAATATTTGTTAAATGAATTAAGGAGCAGTAGCCAGCATACTGATGCCTACAATAAGATATGAAGATTAATTTATGACTGTACCGCTCAGTTTCCACACTGCTGGACAAGGCAAAGAGGGGGAAAAGAGAAAAAGAGTATGAATCCTCCATCATTTATTGATGTGACAAAAGTTGTTCTTTTTCGAAAGTCCTTTACAACATCTCTTGAGAAATGGTCTGTAGGTAATTTCAGGAAACAGAGAGGTAATTAGCAGTAGAAGGAGCTGATAAGATCCAGACAGAACTATCATAGGAGCCCAAAGAAAGAACTCCAAAATAAAATGCATAGATAAATAGACATTCAGGAAAGGAAAACTCATCCTCACTATTGGCATTTTCAGAAATTTGTTTGTATTTAGGGAAAGATAAAGCAATGGCCATATTTTCAGGTGCTTTTGTTATATGTAGAAATGCTTGGATTGCAGTACAGAAAGTGGTTACACTAGAACATTGGTACTATAAGACTTAATTAGATACTATTTTTAAAAGATTACAAGAGGATTCTCAACTTATGAGATGGTAGAAAGCATTTTATAATATTACATGTAATTATATCCTATAAACATACATAAGTGATATATCCACTTTAACTTCCTGGGTACCTGTTTCATATTTATATTTTTAACTGCTTTATTTATTAAAAGACCACTATTGTTATATTTCCTTTTCCTTAGTGACAATGCTCATTAAAAGACAGGTGTGTATCCCAGGTAGAATATTTAAAAATATATTAATTTTAGACACGTTAACTCAGGATCTGGGACATACGTTGTGAGACACTACACTGTGGGGCAGGAGTCTTAACCCTCATTAGTCGTGAGGTTTTGGTCAAGAGTCAATGCTCCAGTCCCCATGACGTCATGTGATAAATGAAGATTAAAATGAATGACATGAGAGATGGCATTTGTTTTATAAAGTTATACTATGTGATTAAGTGGGCGAGAAAACAGAACCTCACGTTGCAATATAGTATAATATCAATGTAATAAATGTGTTGAGAAAAGCCTGAAAGGAAATCAACTGTCGTATTCCCTGTGACTCTCACTGGGGGTTGGAATCACTGCTGGTTTTTATAAAAATATTCTATTTTCAGTACTTTTGAATTTTCTATACTGTGTTGACTTCAAGAAAAAGCATGTGCATCTGTACACGGGTGCACTTGCACGCGCGCACGCACGCGCGCACACACACACACACACGCGCCATAAAGCTTACTTCCCTCCGTGCACGGATGTGGTCATCTTATAGATTCTCTTTAGCTCTGAAATGTAAGATTCTAATGCTTACTGTATCTCACTGCTAAGGGTGGTCCGCTGGCCTTCAGCCATTTGCTGCGCCTTGTACTCGGGGCAGGGCCCACCGTTTTGGTACACTTCCTGCACTCCATTCTGGGATTAGACCAGAAGCCTCCACGTGGCAGTCAGGAGAGTACTCCAGTTCTTTCTGTGAAGAGCTAACGTGGATCATGTGTTAGCTCCACCCCCACCTCCACCCCCACCCCACCTCTAATACAACCAAACCCTTCAGTAGTTCTCACCGACCACAAGCATCATGGCTGGAGTTCTACATTTGGAGTGTGATTAATCTGATTAGGATTCATTGTTTTTCTCCCTTGACTGTAAACTCCTTGACATTATGTACCCTGTTCGTTTTATTCAATGTTGGTTTTCTAGGCTTAGTGTGAAACTGGCATGCAAGACTCTAGACCTGCAGTTTTCACTGCTTTGAATGGTCTTTCTTGACATGTTCTGCTCCTCCTTGAGGTCTCCGCTGATCTCTGGCCACCTCAGTCCTTGATGCTGTTTAACTCGCACCCCCGTCCCGTTAATCTGCTTTCTCTTACTTCACAGCACTTATCTCCATCTGAAATTGCTTCCTATGCTTATCTGTTTCTTTATATTTATTCTTTACTTGTTTTGTGCCTGGCATCCCATAGTGGACTCTAAATTCCTTGAGGGAAGTAAGTAATTGATCTGTGCCCATTTCTCTAACTGTATTGCCCAAAACAGAACTTAGCATGGTGGATGCTCCTTTGCAAAAGGAAGAGAGGGATTATGTGAAAGTGTTTTCTGATACAAAAAAAAGGAAGGAAGAATGGGGAAGACATGGGAGGAAGAAGAAAAAATAAAAAAAATAGAGGTTGAAAATTGTACTGAAATCTAGTGTGGCCCTTCTTTCCACTGAACATGGGGAAACTTGGTGTCTATATTAGAGATTGTTATTGCCCCAGTGTTTTTAAGAAAAACAATGAAAATAAATGGTCTGAGAGACTCAGAAGATACTGATGCCAGTTCTGGTCTGTCATGGGGCCAATTTACTTATACAATGTTCTCTGGTCTAACAAAGGAACAGGGCCCGATGGTCTCTGACTCTCCATTCCCAACTCAAATTCTGTGGTTCTAAACTTTTAATTCTGAAATGTATTTGTGTTATATCATCCTATTGCCAGATGCCAAAATGATTACATTGAAGATTTAGATTCAACTTTTAGGTAAAGTAGCTTAATTGAGACATGCTCAAATCAAATTAACATTTTAAACTCCGTTTGTCTTTATAAACATTTTAAGACAAATATGTTGATTTTGTATGATATTTTCACACCTATGTGGTTTACACAGTAAGTGGCATATATGTTACATATACAATGTGTAGTATTACATAACATACTATATATACATAATATATAATAGAATATAACTTGTATTTAAATACTGAGTATAATTTTGAAAACTTACTTGGCATGTGAACCATAAAAAGTTCCTGAAGATAAACTAAAATCATGTAATTCTATCAGTATATTTACTCAGAGACTTGAACAAATTGAATCCAGGCTATAGAAGAGTATCTCCCTCCTCCACTGTGAAATTTAATAGAGATACATTTAATGCATCTGCTTAAAATGGATTCTCCATACAAAAATGTTTCCAACTCTTCACTGCCTTCCAGAAGTTTCTTCTCTCAACCATATGTATTTAAACATGGGCTAGAAAGCAAAAGATCTGCATTTGGGTCTCAGTTTTGACAGTATCTTGCAATGGATTATTTTTATCCTGATATCATAAAAACAGTATTCCTAGATCAGTGATTTAAGATCTTTTCATATTTTGACTTTCAAAAGCATACCTTTTGGGGATATTTTCATTGAGTTTTTGTTTTGTTTTGTTTGGCTAGGAAAGGCAAATCGCAGTTGGGAGGCTGTGAGAACTTAACTGAGGTATAAATGTGTATGGAGGGCAAGGAAGATACAGTTTGTACACACGCCCACACACACTCACAGGTGCTTCACAGACTCCCATCTGAGTGAAAAAGATAAATGCCGCCATTTCCTCTATCTGTATTATGGGTAAACCAGGTAGTTGATGTTATCTCTAAAAACCATATCCCTTAACTGCATTTCTATTGGGATTCATTGGTATAATTAAGACTTGAATGGTTTGAAATATTTCAGGAACCTGCAGTGAACATTCTTTCCTTTATCTTAAAATGTAGCTCTATTTCATCTGAAATTGTTTTCTATAATTTCCTTCTCTGCTCACAAAGGCCCTTCTTTTTATCCTTATGGACCTACTCACTCATGAACCTGTGAACTATAAGCACATGTCACAGTAGCAAAAGGAATCATACTGCTAATGCTCTCCCGGCACTGAGGAAATAGCATTGGTATTCTAAATGGGAAACTATTTACTTTTTATTACTAATGATTTTTTAATAATTTCCACAATTTAAAATGTGGTTAGAATGCTACTGGTGGTTGAAAGCTAGCAACAGGATTTAATATTTTTAACATGTGATCTGCTGCATGTTATGGTGCTTCAAAATTTTCAGTGTCATTACTCATGTTATAATATCTGTAATAATCTAGTAAGTTAAATTGGTGACAATGAAGTTTTATATCACAATTTATTTTGACTCAGTTTTGAATCCTAGAATGACCATTATTTTATGAGTTTTGTTAGCCATCCCTTTCTCCTTTATCTAATGTAAAATAACATTCTTTTCTCTTCTTTGTCATTCAGGAGGATGTTTATTTTACTGTTTCTAACATTCAAGGGTCTTTCTTGTATTTCTTTGTATTCTGTTCGGTGGAGCAGAAAATCTGTCTCAGTTTCAATTTCTCTTTTGTTCCCAGAATTTCCCCCTTTCTCCAGGGCTGAAGTGGAAAAATCATTTCCCTTCCTGCACCATACACAGGTTCAAAGTCCGATTTTTCACCATGTTGCTCCAAACAGCAAATTTTCTAACCCACAAGAAAAAAGAGCACCCAAGTGCCAACTTTGAAGTCTACAAGGGTCTGAGAACAACTGAAAATAAGTTCCTCCAACAGGGATTAGTCCTTAGCGGCTCAACGGACACTCTGAGAGGTGCGAGGAAGCCAGCAAGGGCACCAACCTCTTAGCAGACGCATAGGTGGCCCGCTCAGAAGTCAGGGTTCGTTCGTTGTCATGGAGAATGAAAGGCAAATGGAAGACATTAAAAGGCAAGTAGCAAACAATCCAGTAGGCTAAGCCAGGGATTTGGGAGGCTCCCAAGGTTCCTCCCTTCCTCATTCCCTACGTGAGTCATTTTTCCAGTCTGTCCACACCCATTCACCCTTCTTCTATGGGCCAACACCCCACACTCCCATTCACCCTCGAGCTGCTGCCACAGGATCCTTCTGAAATACAAATCCAAACTCTACCTACCTATCCCCTTGCTGTGTAATCTCTTCCAGTTCAGCATGGTTTTCAGAGTAAAGTTGAGACTCCTGGGATTAACACAGACCTGTTTTAGCTCATCTCCTGCCACTCCCCTACGAGTACCCTTCCCTCACCTCTAACAGGAAGGCTGTTAGGTCCGTGGTATCAGCCATGCTCTTTTCTTCACTTGACCAGCCTCAACTCCCTTTCCATCTCGCTAATTCCTATATACCTTTCAAGGCACCTGTTCAAAATAACTCCTCCAGGAAGCCTCCTCCAACCCTTCTCAGGCCCCCTTGGGCTGGCCTATACCATCTTAGCATTTATCCCTCAGGCAGAGTTAATTGGTTTGTTTGTCTCTTTCCTAGTAGAAGTATCATCCTTGAGGGTAGGGACTGTGTTATCCATTCTTGTATCTCCGGCTCCGGCTCCGCGGGCATTCGATGTAGTTGTTGAAGTGAATGCTGAATTAGAAGGAAGTCCTCATAGCTACTAACTGGCAGATAGAGAATGCCCATTCCCATGCTCTGAGAAAGTGTCAGTGTCCTCTTGATCTGCTTCAACTGTGTGTGCGTTTGGGTACCTTTTAATGATTAACACTGGGAAGTAGGGCCATTTAATTATGTAATTAATTAATTAACTAAGTTACTATGGAAGGGAGCAGTGCACAATATTAATTCAGTGTTTTGTGGCTCTAGTCAAGGGTCAGAACTCAGGTCTCTTATTAGTGCCTCTGAACTTGTTTCTGAAGTTTAGCACCTTTCATGATGTTTTTCCTTTTCCTCCTTAAGCCAGCCCCATCCTCTTTACCACAACTGAATAAAGTTGTAGGAAGAACACCTTGCAGCACCTATCATTTCATTCCAAATTGTGTCCAAAACATGGAACCAATGTTTTAAATTGGATTATTGAGCAAGTTATCAAAATTCCTTACTTCCAATGGAAATTCTGCCCCCAAATCTCTGAAACATTATCACATCACATTAGTCCAGAATTCTTTCCATTCAAAGGAAAGCCAAGTTCCATCTTACAACACCCAATGAATTATGATTTGGGGCTGTGGTTTCTTTTGCTCCAACAATAATATGACTTATCTGCCTCGGAATATTCCAGTATTTCAGAAGATGATATTTTATTTTTAAAGAAGGGTCTGTTGTGCTTTCTATAAATCATGTAACGCAGAGTTGGGAAGAAGGGGGTTTTGCATTCCTAATATTATTTACAAGCTAGACTGGGAGCTGGAATAGGAGTTCTTGTGCTTGTGTGACAATCGGTTTTACTAAGAAACTGGAAAACTGCGAACACCCCGTGACTCGAGGCAGATACACACTGGCAGTCTTGCCTGTGTTTTTCCCGCCTGTGAGCCATCCAGGTTCAAAAACTGTGTGGTGCATTTTAAGGCGGCAGCCGCATCGGATCCTCACCGTTTCAGGCCGATCTGATTCTCACCTTCAACCTAACCTTGCCGGTTTCCTTACAAAAGACCCATCCACCGGCCTCTTTAAAAAAAAAAAAAAAAAGAACCTATTTGCCCGCCCGGCTGGTCGGAAGGAGCAGAAAGTAGTAGGGGTGCGTCCCGTTTGCACTATAGCTCGGCTGCAATAATGTGGAACGTGTAAGATGGAAGATACCACCGGCTGGCTGCGGGGATGCGCCTCGCCAGCGCCGGCTGCGGTCTCCGTTTGCTCTGTGCGCCGACCCGCGAGCGGCCACGACCACCCCTAGCGGACTTTGTTCGGTTGAGGGGCGCCAGGGCGGCCCGGGGAAGGGCGGGAGGGCGGCGGAAAGTTGGAGAGCGTTTTTGCGCCGCCGCGTGCGTCCGGGAGCTCGGCGAGTCCGCCCCGGGCTTCCTGGTGGGGCTGGGCTGGCGGGGGAGGGGCCGCGCAGCAGCGGCGGAAACCAGACCTCGGCGATAAGAGGCTGCACGGAGACATGCAACAGTCTTTCCACTGCAGCTGAATGAGTTGTGGCGCTCACGATGCTCCCGTGACCGGGCACTGACAAGTTCAATTTTAAATCGCGGGCCGCCTGGAATCAGGACTCCCACAATGCCTTGGGCACTCGGTCGGCAGTCGGGCTGCCTCTGAAAAAAAAATGTGAGAGGTAAGTTTCCCTGTTCCCAGTCGCCTCGCGCTGCTCTGCCGCTCTGCATTGTTCGTGCTCTTTCGGGGCTGTTCATGGCTGAAGGAGGAAGTGAGAGCGGGCTCCGGCCGGCCGCGTCTCGGGGCGGCGGGGGCTGGCTCGCCGCGGCCGACGCGTCCCTGTCGCCCCCCAGCTCGAGCTAGAGGGAGAGCGGGAGGTTGCGGCTGCAGCCCAGCCCCGAGCCGCCCTTCCCCGGGCTCTGCGGACACTGTCAGAGCGCAGCCAGCGTCCAGTGTGGCAGCCTAGACAGAAAGAGCGAGCAAGCCAGCGAGGAGGAGGCGGGAGTGGGGGTGGGGGTGGGGGTGGGGGGGGGACATGGGGGCGGGGGGTGGGTTTGGCTGAAAGAAACAGGTGCGTGGAAGTGTACTTACAACTTAATGACCTTCGTCAGGAGAAGATGCGAGCTCATCAGACGCGAGCCCCGGTGTCTCCCAAGAGCCCCCTCATCCCTGCCCCCGGGGGCTGCCATCCAGCCCCGGTTTTCATCTGGGCCAAATATGTGCACGCAAAGGTTAATTCTCTGCCTGCTACCCATAAATTACGCATGACATGTTTAGCTGGGCTTCCATATATGGAGAGTGCTGTATTTCAGTCCGGTTTGCCTTTTGCCAAGTTTACAGGGCGGAAGACGCCCTGCATGAGAGGGCTCCTCTCTCTCTCTCTCTCTTTTTTTTTCCATCGTTTTGTAGTGCGTCACTCAAAAACTGTAAGAAAAGTAAGTATAGACGCTCTCTGGGTGGAGCTGCAGTTGGTTGATTGAATTGCTTTCACGAAAGGTTGAAACGAATGAAAAGTAGTTAGTACTTGGGTTTTGGGTTTTAGACAAAAGCAGGACAAATCTGTAGGCCCCCCCCGCCCCCACACTTTTTTTTTTTTTTTTTAAACGGAGCCGGAATCTGTTATTGGTAGTAATGTGTCATGTGAGAATACTTTGATTCCAGAGCTTGTAAGAGGAGCAGGTATATGGTTGAGCTTGTGTTTGCCCCTCTCCCAGCACTTTACAACTACGGGGTTGTTGCTACAAGAGTAATTGTGTTAAGTCTCCCCCTGGCCGGGAGAGTATACGGCTGCTGCTGGGATTTGGTGGTGTATTTCCGTGGAGTGTGCTTCCCTGGGATTAAAACGGAGTAAGAAGCTGCCAGAAAGGTTATTTGCCACGGCCTTTACTTTGTGTGCCCACCAGCACAGGCACAAGCGATAGCAGACGGATGGGAGACTCCGCCGTCCTCCGAGGCGTTTCTTAAATTAATACACCAAGAGAGAAGTCATAATGAATGCCCTTTGGATTTGCAGGCCCTCTGCGAGGCGTTTGAAATACTACCCCCGTGGACGCCGTGTTCCTCCCTCCTGGGTTTGAACACAGTGTCTGTTTATACACAGAGGGTGTTTAGTGCATAACTATTCTATACCCGCAGAAGTGATCCACTCCATGTTGTCTGTGTGGGTTCCTGAGAGCGTTGGGGTCTCTTCTTGTCTCGCGGTTGAGATAAAAAATTATCACCGCGGCCGGTTAAAACGGAAGTTCAAGGACTGTGAAATTCATTTTAAGAATATTTAGTTCAGTACTTGGAATGTCTTGCATGTAGCCAGAGACACTGAATAAAGTTATTTTGTAGCCTGAGAAAGCACATTGTTGACACTTGTATCTTTGCTTTCTTAAAGTCGGTGACAGCTATAGCTAGAAACTGTTTTAGGAAACTGACAGTGTCCTGATTTTCATCCATGTGGTATATTTGCATGGAGGTGAAATTCTTTTTGGATTATTGTGTTGGTAGGGCTTTTTTTCTTTTCTTTTAAAACGTAGACATAGTTTTTAGTTTTATTTGTTTAATGGGGGGTTTCCCCTCACTGAGGACTACAAGTTTGCCTTTTGTGTTTGCGGGAACAGGTTGGGTCGGCACCAGAAAACCTGTTCATCCATCCACCTGTAATTACAGTGTCACTTAAGACATAATAATCAGGTTTTATTATTACTAGGAGACTCAGAAAAGCTCACATGTGCCTAGTTTAATTTTTTTTTCTCATGTAACTAAGAACAAATTTGTGTGCAGACACACATCGAGTGTGGTGCTCTAGGCAGCCATGCCCGCGGAGAATCCTAAGTGCCTCATGGTTTAAAATCTTATTGCTTGTGTTTACATTTCCACATTTGAGGCAAACTTAGACTCCAAGTTGAATTCATTAAATTCCGTTTCCAGCATTCTGTTCTTCCTCTGGGCATAGAATTCCGATGAAATGAAGCACTGGGTTCTGTTCCAGATCAAGAACAGAATATTCCAAGGTTTCTCTTGGGATGGGGGTGGGGGAAGGGGAGGAGTAAAATTCTATTTCTCATTGAATCAGGGTGTGTTACTTTATTATATAAAATTTCCTATTTTTATTGTAAGCAAAAAAGTTGCCCTTGGCATTTACCACTGTCGCCATTCATTAGACCTGTGTTTGATATCTCTATTTTTGGAAACAGAGAATAGCCTTTTGCTGCAACTTCTGGTTTTCTGTTTGGTGACCGGAGATACACAGGTTCGAGAACATCTCAGATCTTGCTTAGAAGAAGCTAAAGAGAATAGGTCACTGGGGCTTCCTATACTCTTAAGAGAAAGTCATCAGCGTGACCAGTAGATTCGGCAGGGTGAGGGGGAGTGCAGGAAGGAAGTGAAATATATTCACTTAAATGTTTGGCTTAATATAACATCTTAGCAGCAATACTGATCATTGAGGATGTTACATAGGAAGATTTTGAAGTGGTGGCCTTTTAGGCTCAAGAGCCTCATATTTTTGGAAATCCCGAATTGCCACCCAGCGCAGTAGCCACTAGCCACATGTGGCTATCAAGCATTTGAAATGTGGCTAGTTAGGACTGAGATTTGCGCTAAGTGTAAACGTGTTCTGGATTTGGAATACTTTGTACGAAGGGAAGAATGTAAAGCATCTGATGCATATTTTTCATATTGATTATGTGTTGCAGTGATAATATTTTGGATAGATTGGTTTCAGTAGAGTATTCAGTTAGATTAATTTCACCTGTTTCTTTTCACTTTTTTAAACTACAACTACTAGAAAACCTAAAATAACGAATGTGGCTCATATTACTTTTCTATTGGATGGTGCTGTTCTAAAATAGAGTAGGGGAGCAGTCTTCTGAGAGAAAGCCTCAAGAGTTTGCTGGTTAAAATAATAAAATCGACTTTTATTTTTATAAGCTAAAGAAGTTTATTATACACAGAAATACCTTGTCTTTCTTATCCATTGTAACCAAAATCTAAGAAAACATACTACCTAACATCTATTTTTATTTCCTCAAAACTACTGTTTAGTTTAGAGATTTAATGGTGAGGTAGCAGTAAGAGAGAAAAGGCTTATAATTAGGGGATGAGTCCTAACACCTCTCAAAGGCCAGAATAGAGTATGATTGCTACTTAGGAACATTTTAGAGACACTATAGCTATCATTGTCCTAAAGTTACCGAACATAAACGAGTCACTAAAACTTATTTTAAAGTAGAGTTTTCGGTAAATAACAATTATCCTCAAACACTTAATATGTATTTTCCTTTCCTGTGACTTTCCTTCCTTAGAAAATAAAAACATCAAGTAAATCCAAACAAACTCCTGACCAAATGTTAATTAATAAATTCACAAGAATGAGATTTTCACTTGTAGGGTATAAGGCATTGTTTTGAATGTTAGGAAAGGTAAAAATATGTTTCTGTGGTAATATGGGCTTTCAGGAATTTCTATACACGGAGACATTGTCTTTATAATTTGAACACATTCTTGAGAAAGCATCTAACTAGCAAACAAAGCACAATGGCATAGGTCCTGGAAACATTCCCCTCAGATATTTTCATAACTGAAGTCCATTTTGCCATACACAGTGAGTGTTAAGCAGAAAAAATGCGCTTCTTCTTCTTTTTTTTTTTTATCCATATAAAGCATGCTTACTTTTATTTCCTTAAAGGATGCCAAAGATATAGGATAGGATGGAGGTAGCGGGTTCTCTCTGTGGGGGGAGGTGGGAGGGCAGGTTTTAGAGACCCTCAGAAGACTTCCTCCTGGCTTGGTGCCATCTTGAATCTGTCTCCCACTATATGAGGCATAACTGCCATTAGTGTCAATACATGTAGGGAGTGTGGGGGGAACAATGATCCCCATTAACTTTGTATATAATTTCTGATGACTCATGGAGCATATTCGCTAATGGCTGGAGAATTATTGATTGCAAAGCAGGGAATTCAAGAAGCGCTATTGACATATGGCATTGTCTCTGGACATACTTTATATTTTTAGATTTGAGATAGGGAAATTGATTTTTATGTAGTGTTTTTCATATTATAAAAACATATATTCTCAACATTACAGCTATATCCTGGAAAAAAGACACTTAGCAAACACATGGTTATAGGTTTTTACATATTATGATTAGTTTTTTAATGACTCTAGTCCTCCTTTATAGATAATTATTTACGTTTTCCAAGAGACATCTTAATACACGTGCTGGTGACATCCGTAAGCATGAAGAATCTTTAAAGTGTTTATGTTACAGTATTAGGCATTATGTATTTGACACCTCTGCCACTGTTTTTGAGGACTTATTCAGGTTTCTGTGATTATCCTTTGTTAAAACAGTCCAGGATATATTGATCTCCCGATGAAATGTAGCCATCTTGCATGGAGTGAAGAATTCCTTTTCCGGGGTGCCTGGGTGGCTTAGTCGGTTAAGCGTCCGACTTTCGCTTAGGTCATGATCTCACGGTTCGTGGGTTCGAGCCCCGTGTCGGGCTCTGTGCTGACTGCCAGCTCAGAGCCTGGAGCCTGTTTCAGTCTGTGACTCCCTCTCTCTCTGACCCTCCCCTGCTCACGCTGTCTCTCTCTCTCTGTCTCCTAGAAATAAATAAACATTAAAAAAAAAAAAAAAGAATTCCTTTTCCACTGAGATCAACTCTTTTAAAAAGGAGATGTTTCTGAAATAACTGTTATGCTTCCAGTAGTGTGTATGCTGCAAAAGAAAAACCACCATCTCTATGGACATTGTTTTAAGAAATTGAGAAGTATGCCTTATATATCCAATGAGGGGGATAACAGTTGATAAGGCACATATTCCCATGAATGTGGACACAATTTCTATGTGAGTGTTTGTGTGAAAGCTAGGTATGCCCATGATAATGCTAATTTATTCAGATAATCTGGATGTTAAATAGCATCAAAGTATTAAAAAGAATTGTGCTAAATATCACATAATCTAACGTCAGTGCAGATACCAACTCCCTTCCAGTCCCTCTTTAGCTGATACTTCTTCCTCCAAATAATTTTTTAAAAGAGACTTACATTTAACAGTATATTTTCATTTTTAAAACAGCTTGATAGCTACTAAGAAGGAACTTGTTTTAAAGAGCTAACAAGGTTTGAGGATCATGGGAACAGATTTAATCATATGAAATAAACATCACATTGCGGATTTGAGAGATTTTATTTTGTAATGTTGATTTATAAGTGAATACTTGTTGTGGCAAAAATAGCAAGCTGGGCTCAGTGAGATCTGCCAAATTTAGCCAAAATATACCTTGTTTAAAGAAGTGGCAGTCTGGTAGCAGAAGTAAGAGTTTTGAAAATAACTGAAAGTAGAAAGGGAGATTTCATGAATAGTGGCTTGTTAACATAGTTTGGAAGTTCAGATAAGGAAAAGTAAGTCCTAATGTAGCTCTGACCAATACATGTAATAAAGGGAACAGTCTTACTGCATAAATAATGGAAAGCAAAAGCTATTCTTTATTTTCCAACCATACAAAAATAATATTCTATTTGCCAGGTTTAGTTGTATATATTCAGTGATCATTCCATATTTTTCGTACGTTTATATTTAACGTTCTGACACAGGGTTTTCGTATGTGTTCTGGTTCATGTATTTAGTTCATTTCTCTGGTAGAAATCTATAGATTTCCAAACGTCCTGTATGAGAATATTGATAGCTTTTGCCATCGGTTTTACTGTTGAATGCTATAAAATAATCACCTTTTGAAGTCACCAAATAGTTACACATGCGTCAGAAGAGCAGCGTGGGTAATGACTTTGAACGGTGGATGGAGAGGAATTGCCAAAGACTAGGTTGAAAGTAAACTGACAGTGATAGTGAGTTGTTTACAATGAGGTTGTTTGCTATAAACCTACATATTAAAGTTAAGAAGTAGAAATGATACCAAAATATATTGGAAATGCAGTGATTTCCTTTTGGGAAAAGAAGTGTAGAATGTGTAATGAACAGCAAGGAGAGAAAAGTATATTAGCTGGGAGATTTTAATCAGAAACAGCCTGAGTATCCAGTCTAATGTGGCATTGAATAAAAGAAAAGTGAAGAAATAAAAGCAGAAGGTATTAACTAATAGTTTCAGACACAGGTAGAGTTATCCCAATTAGGAGTACAGTTTTGTGGGTTTTGAAAAACTAACAAATAGTTTACGTAGATAGTCCGTGGAAGGTGTGGCAACATTGTCTATGCCTTCCGTGTTTAAGTTTGCAGCACACTAACATCTGTCTATTCAGTGACTGTGACTGAATAGACTCTTCCAGAAAATGCTAAAAAAGTACGGTAACAATGATATGTGCAGTAGGAGTGTGAGGAAATATAAACAGATTTTACAGTTAAATAGTCACAATACATCACAAGCATGTTAAATAGCAAGAATGCCAAAAAAGGCATTACACAGTTCATATTTAGAGCATCGTTAGAGGCATTTTCTGAACGTGATTTAGTATTAGAATTTACAAGACCATTCAGAGCTGATTGTATCTAAAATTTGTAATCCTGTCGCTAGCAATCTGGTTGCCAGAGTCATTGATGACAGTAGTAATGAGACATTCACATTTCGTTTCTGCCCTTCTCTGATTACAAGAAAAGCATTACCTTTACAATGACCATTTAGCACTCCACGTGGATGGATAGCTCTGATCCAGCCAGAAAGATCATCTGGGGTGAGGTGGTGGTCGTCAAGATAGGTGATATATAAAGAAAGCAGGGCGTGGAGGCCTGCTGTCCGGCAAAAGTTGTCCGGAAAAGCTCTGGACCATTGGCTGGACTTGCGACTCGGCATTCCTAAGCCAAAGGTCCCCTCGTTCATATTTTTATTTACTAAATTTTAGTTTCAAAAAGTAGCCTGTGAAAGATATATTAGTTCCTATAAACGGTCTCTAAATTCGTTTTGAAAGCCCCAGTGTTTGTTGCAGTGCAAGAGGAACAACAAAATCCGACCTCCTTGGGGGAGAACTTTTGAAAAGTGGAACTCTGCAAATGCAGGAGGTGGTACCAGTGTTATTACTGTCATTTTAAAATGATTGGTTCTGTATATACATAATTGCATTTTTCTCTCTGTCTTGAAAAGAGTCATTGAGTTGGGGGGGGGGCGGCGTGGAGATCGGAAGGCACAAACAAGCTTCACGTTTTTTATACCAGATCTGACCAGATATGTGACCTGGGAAAAACCATTTACTCTTTCTAGTCCTTAAGTTCTGTATCTGTGAAGTTCTAAACATACACATACTAATTAACAGAAGTTCTACTTTGCTATACAGTTCTTTATAAAATAGCTCATTTAATCTTTTCTCTGCAGCTGTAAAGTAGGCCGTAGGACCTTTATCTTCAAGATTAAGTAGCATGACTAGACAGCTCTTTTTGTCCTTTGCAGAATTACGAGGCTTGTTTTTGGTCTTTATTCAAATGTCCGTGTTTTTAACCAATTGGAAATGATCTATAAAGAAAAGTACTGAGGATAAGAACTGTCATGACAATTACTCACATTTTGGACTACTTTCTTTGTGCCAGGGTAAGATTTATGAGTTAATTCATGTATTCCTCAGAACAACCCTGTAAAACAGGTATTGTCACTATCTCAGCTTCACAGACGGGGAAACTGAGGCACTGACGAGTTAGTGGTCCCAAGTTACTTACCTAGTAAGTAGCGCAACAAGGAGTTGAACCAGGGTGGCCCAGTTCTAGAACCCATGCTTGTACATAAAAGAATGAAAACAGATTTAACAAATACTTGTGTTAGTTAGGTGCAGATAGGAGGTCAAGACCGTAAACATTTGGAATACTCTAGCAGAGTCGCACTGGTTACAGTGTTTGTAACAGTAACTCTCAGAGAGTGAGGAGAAGGTAAGATGATAGAGAGAAAAGGCATAGGGGGATGTGGGCAGCACATAGGGTAGGGAGAAGGGAGGCATCAGGTGGGAAAGGAGGTTGGCGCTACACTTTGGGGGGCATTGGGGAGCAGATGGTACAAGATTGATACACGACTGGGAACGTGAGACATTTGGTTAGGCACGTGACCCTATAGGCACATATTTTAGTGACAGTTTATAGAGGAAGGACAGGACCCATAGAGGATGAAGCGATGAGGGACTAACTAAGGGGAATGACAGGGAATGATGAGGAGGACATGTTCGCTGGGGGAGAAGTGACCGTCATAGGGTCCGTAGGATATAGCAGCTGACCAGATGTGGGTGTGAGAGGCAATGGGAGGAATTAAAAATGGTTCTTAAAATCTAGTCAGAATTGTTTAAACGTTTTTTATAAAAAAAAAGTTTACATAAATATTTTAATCTTTAATGTTAATTCTGTTGATTATATTGCTCCTTGTGAACTCTTTTAGGATCAAGAACTGTATTCTAAGTTTCAGTTAAGAGAATAACACTTGAAATTGCGTTTTACCGGGAACTATAACTTGATTAAGTAGAAGCTGTGTGTTAAGTTCTTAAAACACGTCATTTCTGTGACTGCCACTTTCAAATAAAGCACGGGATCTGATGTGCTATAGAAGGTCACCAGATTCTTCATCCCGCATTGGTAGTTCTGAAGTAAGCATAATTTCATCTTTAAGGGTATATTGTTATTTGCTAGGAAATGTTTCAGTGTTGGCCAGGCAGTTCTGTTCCGTCGTTAAAGGAACACCCACGTAACCTGGCCTCTGTGGTAAAGCAGGTGTCACACAGATACATGATAAAATAAGTTTGCCATTTGCTCAATGTGAGTGACATCGATGCTTCTGAGACCTTGCTATTTTGGGGAAGGTATCAATATAACTGTGATATTCTTCTTCCTGGAAATAAAACTCCTTAACAATCACTCTTATAAACGGAACGATGTACATATGGGAATAAATAAGCAGTTGCACTGAGTTAACAGTTTCCTGGTGTTGTGAGGATGGCTGGATTTCAAATAGAATAGAAAGCTTTAGAGACATTCCCACAGGCCTTTTTGCTTATGGTCCTTATATGCTTTTTACAAAGTAAATGGCTTAACATTGTTTAAGCAGAAAATGTCAGAGCAATGATAGACTATGTTGTATTTAACATGCATAGAAAAATTCCCATGAAACCAAGACAATTTTCAAGAAAAAGATTCTACTTATAGCTCTTTACCACTTATTTCTTTAGATGGGTATATATCCATGAAAAATAATAAAAATTATGCTGTTTGTATGTTTAAGTATAGCATGTTTACACAGAGCTAGAGAAAATCATATTAACAGTGCTTTATTTCAGCTTTTGTTTTTATGCCTCCTCGTATTATGTCAGAGCCATGCTTAGTGTGCCTTTTTCTATTACTAGGTTTTTTTTTATCTGATTTTTGCCTTGTGCTATAAAGATAAGATAAAAATCTGTTCAATTGCACTGTTAAGATAACGTTCAGAAAATGTTCATTTTCTTAAGTAACTAAGATTAAATGGTGTTAAAATTAGAAATTTCTCTTTGCTTTCTGTGTTCATTGGGCTAATTTTAACTCGACGAATTTACTCCAAATTATTTTGAGCCATTATTTGAATTTCATTGCCCAGATATTTCAGGGAAAGCTGCATTGTCAACCTAGTGCATTCAGATAAGGTGTTTGGTTTTAAATACCCCATTCAAGGGTGCCTGGGTGGCTCAGTTGGTTGAGTGGCTTCAGCTCAGGTCATGATCTCACAGTCTGTGAGTTCAAGCCCCACGTCAATCTCTGTGCTGACATCTAGATCAGAGCCTGGAGCCTGTCTTTGGATTTTGTGTCTCCCTCTCTCTGTGTTCCTCCCTTGCTCATGCTGTCTCTCTCTCTCTCAAAAATAAATAAAACATTAAAAAAATAAATACCCAATCCATAAAACTTTAAGAGACGTGATGAGCATAGCAAAAGTGAACAACAGGGAATACAAGTAGATCTTTGACCCAGGTATAGAGTCTCTTGAGGTATTGCATGGCCTTTCCAAAAAATAATTTGAAATCTCTGGAAGAATTGAGACTATTGAAAAAAATCTATCCATCAAACACAATTGTGCATAACGCTTTCTGGGGGTGGGGGGGCACATTTACTGAAAATTGCACGTAGGAAATGACTCAGAGAGATAGAGTTTTGAGGACTGGATTTTAAAAGTAAATATTTTGGAGCAATTAATATCGTGTGGGAAGAAATTATTTGTGTCTTGTTTCTCAGTAATGGACCAAAGTTTACTAAGTGCTGAGGTCTTTTTACTTAAAAAGTTATTTTACTATGTTAACAATAAGGTGATACAGGGAAATCAATTCATCCTTTGTGTTCTGCTAAATAACCAATGAACAGACATACTCTGGAGATCTATTAGAGTAATATAGGAGGGGAGGATCCAAAGGAGAATTATGTAGTTTCTCTTCATTGGCAGGTAATTGAGCTGGGAGGAAAGACATGAAAAGTGAATAGTACAGTTGGGTATTGGTGCTATACAACTGAGTACCAAAGGAGGAAATTCAAGGAAAGAAGAAAATCCAAAGAAGGAAGTCTTAACGGAACTTAATAGCCAAGGCATGCTGTGTAGAGGAGCAATTTACCTCTCTGTTCAGCGTTTGGAAGGTAATGGTTTAAACAGGGGGGAAGTAAGGAGGCTAGCTACTATCTTCAAGTGTCTTCTCTGTGAGACATTGCCGGCTGATATTCTTTTTGGAAAGAATCACCCGGTAATGGTGTTAAACAGTTAGGGAACAGCCCTTCATGGCAGGAGCCATCATTTTCTTGATAGAGGTGAGGAAACAGAGACTCAGAGAAGTTAACCTACTTGCCTGAAGTCACACAGCTGGTGAGCAGCCAAACTGAATTAAAGCATGGGTCTTTTCTTATTTCACATCAGCATTCTTTGTTCCCCCAGGAGGATTCTGCTGGGAATGGATGTGGTATAGTTACAATTCAATGATTTTAAAACTTCACCCAGACCACAACTGACCCTTGTCAGGAAGGTGCAAATTTAACTTAAAAAGCTGGCAAATAAACTTTTGTCTTTTTGCTTTGACTTTGGCATATAGTGTGCCAAATGCTTATAATCTTTCTCTTAGATTTATAAACACAACAAAACATACTAGGCCTCCTGTCTTCAGCAGATATGAAGACGGCTTGCAGTAATGTGACTGTTACAACATTGCGTTTCGGGAAGCTCTCCAAAGAGGCTTCGTGAAGTTCTGGGAGATAATTTACTTTCACACCAATAATGTGATGCTATAAAATTTTCCCCGAGAAATGATAGGGGTATCTCCAGAGCGCATGCTAAATTCATTTATCTTCCTGATGTGGTTATTTTATGCTTTCGTGTTATATCATGTTCGCATAGCAGGCCGTGTGCTCAGCCACTCTGTGGCATGTGGGCTTATGATGTTAAGAGAGAAACTGTTAATTGAAGACTTGTTCTGTTGGAGACATGTCACTTGGCTAACAAATTCCTCTCCTCCTGGAGCTGTTTAGAATACATACCAGATGAAATTATATAATGGCTAGAGAAGGAAAATGTAAGGCTCGTGCCATTGTTTTTGGCCTCCAAGGAAAACCCTCTTATTTAGCAAATAGTGATGGAGTGCAGTGTTGATGTACCAGCTCTCTTACTCTTTATCCTCTCCAGGGCAGAGGTGAGGAAGAGATGCCCCGTTCTCAAAGTGGTTTCCAGTGTAGTGGTAGAAATATTCACAAGTAATGTACGGGCAAAACAAAGTGGGCACGGGAGCCAAGAATAGGCTGCTTGTGGGCAGAGTGTGGAATTTGCCTAAAACTGTCCAGTAGACACATTAACTCTTTGTATGCTCTTTATATTGGAGAAAAGACAAAATTGACTCATGATGTATTTTAATTATGTGATTCAACAGTCGAAGCGTTTAGTTTTTCTGTCTAAGCTTTGGATAAATCAGCATGACCCAAATGTAGTGTCGCCCTAGACGAGACAGAAAAGACGACTTTGTTTCTGATGTTGGCACTTTGGGAGCGAGATGGGGCCACGTAATTCATCCGAGGCTTCTCCGTGCTGACTCCTGGAGTAGGAGGTTAAATCACTCAATATTGACGGTCAAGTTCCAGAGCCTGCGACTTTTATGTTAACGGGAAGGAAAAGTCTGTATGAGAGAGGTGTGTTGTATTTTACTTTAATGACAAAGAGCTCTAGATGTGCACACGATGCTCTTTTTCCTCCAGCTTTTTCTTTGTGTGCAGGAAATAAAGCTGTATTTTGTAGGCGAGCTTCCAAACTTTCAAATGGTAAAAGTGCAACCGTGCGTATTTTGTGCGACCCCATTCAGCTGTGAAGTGTTCATCCCTTGTTTCCAGGATTTAATCTGCAGCCTGGGTTAGAAGACTCAGAATTTTTATTGTATGGCTTACTACTCTTCATTTTTAATCATAAACATTTATTTAAAGCACACTGCATAAAAAACTTTATGATAAGATTTTGACTGAAACTTTCAAGAGAAATGAAGGATATAGTTTCTGCCATTTTGAAGTGTATAGTTTAAAGAGAAAGGTCCATTTTTAGTGAAATAAAGTTAACAACCAAAATCACAACAGGACCAGACCGTTAGCAATCATAATAATTACAAGAAGAGCCACTTACTTGGTGTGCACTTATTCTTTTACATATGTGACCTTATATGTCTTTTTTCTCCAGTGCTGTGACATTTATGCATTGCCATCCATGTCTCTGGTTCACAGGTGAGAAAATGGAGGCTTGATGAGGTTAAGGTCAGGTAATTTGCTCCGGGGTCACGTAGGAAGGTACCATGAGTGCTGAGATCTTAACTCAGCAGTTTTGCTTTTTGTCTGCTCATTTGTTTCCCTTAGCATGCTGTGAATTAAGTACACAAATACTGAGAGCAGTGTAGATTTGAGGCCTAACCCAAGTTTGTTCTGGAAAGACCTGATGAAGAAGGGAAGATGTGAAAGACAGGTGTTGAATGAAGCATTGTGATCCTACAACAGCAGAGAACAAGGAGAGGACTCGGGGAGTTTCACTGGCTTGGGAAGAAGAGCTAGGTCAAGTGTGATTTGCATGGTATTCATTCTACTCACACCTAATACCCTCGCCCTACAACTCACCAAGATCAGCAAAATCTACTTTTAGACTCAAAATCATTAGCACCTGTGAAGTTTCTGATGTCACTTCTGAATGACATAGCACTCTGCCAATGGCTCAATTGGATGGCTTTCAGTGGCACATTTTAAGAAGTGTCTTGAGCCCAAAGAGAGTATTGCAGACACTCTTCTAATTTATTCAGCTGCATTATTGAAAGCATTAGGGAATTCACTTCATTTCTCTCCTCGCTAAAACACAGAAATCTGTTGCCAACCTTAAAATAATCAAAAATGTTATTGAAAAGTGACATTCACTTGAAGATTTCTGATTAAATCTTCTCACTTTCCCTCAAATCCCTATCCGGGCAATTAGAGCATGTGCATGTGTGTGTCTTGTATGTATATATGTATGTTAATCCATACGTACATGTATATTCCAAAAAGGATTACGAAGTAGCACAGAAGTTACAGCTAAAAATGGAATAGAATAAATGTATGAAGCTAAGGGATACATTCACCAACCAATGTTAGTTTATGAATTTGGCTCTGAAATATTTATTTCATATCATTTTATGGTTCTCTGCACTGACTACGAGGAGGACTTGTGAAAATATAGTAGGAAATGGAAATAAAAGATACTCTAATATACATGTGTCAATTTGAATGCATTATCACTCCAGTAGTTTTTAAAGCTTGAGATCAAATAGTTGATAGATATTATTATTAAGAACCTTCATCTGTGTCTTAATGAATTGATTTCCATTGCTCTTTTATTCCACTGCTGTTAAACTTTAACCTAGACACACAGCAGCAGTTTTCTGTTTATAAGTGACCTGACGTTCATGGATTCAAAAAATATTTTCCCTTTGTGTACCAAGAATTCTCAGGCATATTTTTTAAGAGAAATATCCCATGCTGGTGTGCTAATATTTTTGGCAAGAAAATTAAGCACCTATATTTCAGTCGGATAGTTCTATGATAAATGAAGAATAATTAAATGTGAAAGATTCTGCAACATTCACTTAAATATTAATTTGGGTTCTTTTATATTCTAGGCACGGTGCTAGGCATTGAATACATAATGGTTCACACAAGCAGATGTGATTATGAAAGTGCAATTATAAGACTTAGAGATCTCTCAAATTTCAAATTGGCCATTGCAGAAATAATGACATTATTATAGTTCTTATTGCCACAAACTTTAAATAATCTTTTTAGAAATTAAAAAATATTATTCATAGATGTCAATAAATATTTATTTTAAAGCCTCTCTATCCGTGTTAGGTTTCTTGTATATAAGTGACATATTTTTATGTAAAGAACAATACCGTTTTATGCTTAGAATGCTGTTTTACAATTATGCGAGAGAAATAGTATTGCAAAGTAATGCAGAAAGAGAAAACTCAATTTTGAGTGGCAGCACAATATTGTGAGCTTAAAAGGTCAGGCTGGTACAGGAGGGCTCCAGTTTTGCCACTCAATATCATGCAGAATGCTGTGACAGCCAGGGCTGCTATAGCTGAAAATATCCGTAGCCTTGGAAGCCTTGTAGTTTCAGAAGGTTATTTGGGCATCTAGTAGGAACACTGATTCACAGGGAAGGTCAAACTGGACAGCCAGGCAAAAAAAAAAAAACAGGTTAATGAACCCATCAGTTGTAGATTTTAGAGCAGTTGTCAACTGCAGTAACTGGGTAGCCTAATCCAACGTGACCATCTTTCATTGAAATATTTTTAGAAGAGTGAGCTATACTTGATGGTGAATCTTAACTTTTCTTCTGAAACTTTTAACCTTAAAAGTACATCTTCAACCTTACCTGGTAGCAGGACACAGGGTACCTTAATTTTATTTATGTGGGATGTACGCTCCATCAAAAAAGGATGTGAGTCGGCTTACAACAGTAAAGTGCACATAAAATAGGACTGTAAAAAAGAGACATAACAAATCAATTAGAAGGAAAAGAGATGAACCAAGTGCTTGAGATGAAATTGAGCACTAAATTTATCTCTCAGCTTGCTGGCAACCGAAGCAGAAGCTTTAGAGAGTACAAGAATCCCGAGTTTATTTAATAAGATCTCTTCATATCCCGTGTACAGTCTTATTCTTAGCCCTTGGGGTGTTTAGTTAAGTATTCTGACTCTATCCTTGGGTGAAATCTTGGAATGGATGAATTCCAGTTAATTAAGAAGTGAAGGCCAGATTCTTCAGCCTGGCCTTCAAGGCCCTTCCTGGTTTGGTTCCAGTCCCTAAATGCAGCTTTATCTTCTGCTATCCCCATCGCACCTGGTAGTACATACAGACCACTCCCCCCCCAGTGTTTGTGTTCTGTGCTTTCCCACGTCCCTGCCTTTGCTCTCTCTATTCCTGCAGTCTGGATTGCCGTTCCTTTTTGTCTCTAACCAAATGAGATTCCTCCTTCTGTCTTTCCATCACAGAGGTCTTATCCATCACCAAACCACCCCTGACCTCTCTCTCCTGTAATGCACCGGGCTTTATTGTTATCTCAATGGTGTACTTCTCAACTTTCTTTTTTTTACGTATAGTTATTTGTGTGTTTGTTTTATATTCCCCATTAAGCAGTAAATTCTTCATAGTTGGGTCCATGTATTCCTCCTGTGCCTAGATTACTATAAAAGGTCCTCAATAAACCTTATACAATCAATACATAGATATAATTTTATCTTAGTATTGTTTATTTTTGATGAATATATTTATTCATTTAGTGAGATTATTATTGTGTTAGATGTATTTGGATTTCTTTAAGGAAAACGTTTTTTCCCAGGAAAGTAGAGAAAAAAAAGAGAACTAAAAATAAATAAATGAATAAATGTTTAAAAAATAAAAAAATTCTTAATTGTTTTGATTGCCCTTTCAGCTTAGAAAGCTACTTAATTACCACTTCTCTATGCCGTAAGGTAACAAATACAATACAGAACAGGTTTGTTACATGTGAACAAAAAATATCCTTAATGCCATTTCACACCCTCACCGCTTTTCCTCTAGTATAGTTTTCTATGATTTTAACAGCTGTCAAAAAAATCTATCTGACTCTGCGTGGCTTAGAAGTGTTTTAGACAGTTATTCTCTCCCCTTCACTGCTTTTCAAACACTGTTTTAGTAGTTGATATAGATCAGCCTTCCTATATGCATACTTGCTTAGCACATATTCCATTTTATACTTTTAGAGCAGCATTTCATTTTACTTCTATGGAAGGTTCCTGCTAATACATTTTAAGCCCTTCTAATGAAAGCTCTGAAGAAAATGTAGGCTCTTCTTGCTCAGAGGGCAGACAGATAAAAATAAACTCATGCTCAAAGACCTCTTTCTCAACAATTAACTTCAAATCAGTTACTGAGTACTTACAACCCTGTAATGTATTAATTACCAGATTAAAATTGATTAGCAGTCTTAAGAAGAAGCTGATAGACGTGGTGTATAATTTTCACATCCCTAAGTGTACATTATTAGCGTGTGGTGCCTACCCCGTGGACATGCAAGGACAATAGCATCTATCTCTCAACTCTGTAAGGGACCATCTTATCTCCTTCAAAGGCTGTACGTGAGGCTTTGTCCTACACGTAAATATCAGCACAGACCACAGGTGATATAGTTGTGGCTGCTCTACCATATCCCTCTCCAGTCCCGGTCTCTCTGTTCCTGTTACATTTATTTATAGTCATTATCGTTTCCACAGAGCTTGATGTTAAATTGCCAGCATGTGTTGTGAATGAAATTTTAAATCTGGAATCCAAAGACCTGATTGGGGGCCGCTGATTCTTCCATTTAATTAGTTTAGGGAACTTTGGTGAGTCAGTCACTTGACCATAATAAGCATCAATCTATTTGTTCACAAACGGGCAAGGTATTATAACCATTTCTTAGACTTGTGTGGATCAAATGGCAGAAACCAGATAAAAAAAAAAATTGTATACGAATATATAAAATATTTGCTCTGTTGTGCAATAACAGAGTGTTAAGAGTTCTGGGGGGAAAGGAAATTTTTCTACTTGGCTCTTCCAGTGGAACTGTGCTTAGAGAATCAGATGAACACCTTGCTATTTTATATGTAAATCAAAAAGAAATGTAGCAGAAGCCAACTTCTGAAAAGTTCATCTCTTCAAGGGTTATTACTTAACACGGAGCATAGCTTGTAGTTTTAGTCAAAATAAAGTGGTTATTACTGCAAGAAGATTAAAGAATTTCTTTTTCTTCCTATTAACTTTAACACAACATTTTTCCTTCAGTTTAAATTAAGAGCTAGTTTTTTGTTACATATAAAGAACATGATATGACTGATCCCTGCATAAAGGTTTTTTTCCATATTCTTTGGACACACACACACATATACATACAAACCCATTCATACATTAATCTCCATTTCACATTTATCTATACTATTAGCAGTTGACCTTATACTGTAGTGATTGAATTGGTGCTTAATTTTTTAAAATCTTTTGGCAAAATAATTTTACTATTCTAAATTCTTATTATAAATAAAAAATAAGGAATCTAAATATTACTATCTTTAAAGAATTCAGCATGTGTGTGTTTGTATATAATGGTTTATTTGACATCTAAATGATAGAATGATATGAAGTTTTAAGATTGCTACATGATTCCTCTCTAAATGTATCCAATGCATTCCTTCAGGTATACTGGGGAGAATTTTTGATAAGCTAAGTAGTTTTTGCATACTAACTGGAAGTGAACCATTGAAATAGGATTAAAAACCATAAGTGCTTTGAGACATGTCAAGTGGTAAGATATGGTGAATAGGATCTTAGAATGATGTGAAGGAACATGTATAGTGCCCGATTTAAAATAATATTTTAAAAAATGAATATACTAAAAATTTTTTGTAGGTAGGTCAGCTTTCTGAAGTAGTTAATTGGCAGAATATATTCAAAAAGCATGTTATCAAATCTCAATCCATCTTTTCAGGGCAGATATTCTGAGCTTTTAGGAAATTATTGAGTAGCAAGGTAGTAAACAGTCTTTGGTGGAAGTAATATTTTAGCTTCACTTGATTAGAATTGCTAAGATAATGAGATTAAGAATAGCCTGGAGGAGTTGACTTAAATGCAGATTCCTGGAGCACCTGGGTGGTTCAGTCCGTTCAGTCAGCATCTGGCTTTTGATTTCAGCTCAGGTCATGATCTCAACAGTCCTGAGATGGAGCCCCACATTGGGCTCTGCTCTGACAGCATGACACTGCTTGGGATTCTCTTTCCTTCTCCCCCCGGCCCCTCCTCAACTCACTTGCTCTCTCAAAAATATATAAAAGAAAATAAAGTAAAATGTAGATTTCTGTACTTTATCCTCAGTAGGTCTGGGGTAGGTCCTAGGAATATATATTTATAGCAGTCACCCCCAGGTGACTGATTCAGATAGTCCAGCAATCTTTCTGGAGCATCAGAATCCCAGAAAAAGAAGGTGTTGCTGGTAATAAAAGTTGGTTTAGTAGGTATCAATGCATTGTGCTTTGCCATGGAGAGCTGGTCATTGCTTTTTAAGTGCATAGGATGCTAACAGAAACATACAGAACTTTAATTACTGTCTTATTAGAAGGATGTAGTTGGCTCTTCAGATTTTCTCATGTGTTACAGCATTTTTTTTTTTTTTGGAATGTATAGAACTTTATGGGCAATTATAAAACCTAAGAAGGGGGTGTCCTTTTTCTATTTAGCAAAAGAACCAAACCTCAGCTGCCATATTAGCTTGTTCATAGTGTGTTCAGTACGTATGCTCTTTTCCAAAGTACAAAATCCTAACAATAAAATCTTTGATCTCATATAAGAAACGTGACATTTGTTTATTCTCTGACAACATGGTAAAATCACATTGTCAAAAAGAGAAGAAAAGCACTGAAAATGCCTACATTTTGCCAGCAAATCATCTTCTGTTGGCACTTTTTTATCCTGAAAGCTGTTATTTAAAACCTGGGGAAGAATTTGAGGAAGGCAAAGTGAGGGGGCAGTGTTTTATTTTCTAACAGGACCTATGTCCATTGACAAAATCATGCAGGAGTATACACTTACCTTGTTTGTTTTAATTGGGTGGTCATGCCATAGGGGAAGGGAAGGGGAAAAAAATAGTTAACGAGAGGGAGGGAGGCAAACCATAAGAGACTCTTAAATTAAAACTGAGGGTGGATGGGGTTTGGGGAGAGGGGAAAATGGGTGATTGGCATGGAGGAGGGCGCTAGGTGTTATATGGAAACCAACTTGACATAAACTATAATAAAAACAAATTAAAAAATTAAAAAAAGAAAGTAAAAAAAAAAAGAATTGGATGGTCATGACACTTCAGGAGAACACTCTGATCCAGGGTCAGAAATGACTACATGAGACATCCCAAACTCGGGGGAAATGACCACATGGGAAACTGTTTAGGCCTCCATGAGTTCACCAGACTTCTATTGTGCTTTAGCTAGTTTGATAAGGCCTTGCCTTATTTATAGCAGTTGTCAGAAACCATTTCCTTTAGTTAATTCGTGTCTAAAAAAGGAGAGGGGGGAGCAGGATATTTTCTGACATTTGTAGAAATAATGTGTAAAAAAAAAAAAGCATTCCCTTAATCACATGACGTTGTGCTAATCACATGACGTGCTGTCAGTGATCGTCCAAATGTGACATGCCCTGTGGACTCTCTTAACTACACATTTTGTTTTTCTTAATAAGAAGAGTAGTAAACCATATATTGTCTATTTTGATACACTTGTAAACCCAAACATTCTTTCAGACTCCCAGTCCTTGTTCTTTAGCAAATAATTGCAAAATATAGATGTCATAATTGTTTAAGCAGTGAAATGGTTTATTTTGAAATAATGGGAGTTAGAAAACTGATTTTACAAATGTTTCATTGATTAGCTGCCACCTAAGGGCTAACAGTTGAAAATATTTTGCAAAATACCAAGACAAGGCTTTAAGTTCTATTTGTAGGAGGAAAGACTTATCATACCTTTGGCCTATTCCCACTACAGAAATTTACAGTCTAGATTTAGGGATTGTGTGTTTTTAAGGACTAGACTAGATTTAGCAATATAGAAAAGCAGTGTTCGTTGTTGGTATAAGTACATATTGGGAAACGTTTTCTTGGATGGAGTTTGTTGTTCAGAGTTAATATATACATATACATTATGTTCTAAGTATGTTATTAAAGCCACTCAAAACCTAAGAATAGTTTTATACATACATTGCAGCATTGCTTGTGAAAAATTAGCATTAACTTAGGTGGCTATTAAAGAAATGGACATAGAGTGTAGTAGTATGTAGTTGTTAAAAAGTATTTACATCATCATATGTATGTTGACAAAAAAAGTCATTATCATCTATTGTGGAAAGCAAGCCTCAGAACAGTATACTTAGTATGTGTCCATTATTTCTGTAAACATGATAAACTGTGTGAGTGTGTGCATGTAGACATGTATGTGTGTATGTGAATGCATCGAGAAAGGACCAGATATACCATACTTAGAATGGTGGTTACTTTTGGTATAATCGGGGGTCTGATTTGGCAGTGGAGCAAGGTGGGGGGAATTCAGTTGGACTTTGAATAAAACCCTTCTTTATGGTTTAATTTTATTACAATTGAAAATGCATTCATTTAGCAATGTCTAAAACCAATGGAAGGCAGGCAGGCAGGCAGGCAGGCAAGATGTAGACTTGATGTATATGATTCATGTAAATTACTTGCTAGAAATGTTTGTACACCATTTTAATTTGTATTTTACTATCTCTGCCATTATTTAGTAACATCTATCTCTATATAGAGAATGGCCTTATAATTTATACCATACTTCTCAGTATGTCAAAAAAAGTGCAGAACCATAGTTAAGCATGCAAATTGTTAATTGACTTTGAAACAATTTAGATTATTGCAGTCGCTGGAGGTGTGGTAGTCTAGGTATGAAGGGAGAAAAGAGGCTCAAAATTTAATAAACAGTATCTGATTCAAATTTTAATTTGCTCCTCAGTCGTTACGATTCTAAAATGAGAATCCTTTTATTTCCATAGTTCTAATTGCCCCACATGATACATTTTTTACTTTATTTGACATCTCTTTCTGAATGTGAGTCCCATGAGGACATGACATTCTCATGTATGTCAGCAAAAGTTCCTGTGAGTTTGTTTCATCAGCAAAAATCTCTATCATTATGAATGTGTCTCTTACTGCAAACTTTGCAAATACTAAAGCCATAAAGGTTTAAAATATTATCATCCTATTGGATATTTCTATTGACCTTAATCACAGGTGATTACTCACCTGTGAGTGAGTGACTCGGAGAGTCTAGGTCTGCATTGTCATTTGATGCATATGTAATGAGTTTTCAGTTCTTAAATATGTTACAAATTCAAGGACATAGAGTGACACAAAGATGTGGTGAACTCTATATATAGGTGTAAAAGCAGGTATCATGGAAACAAATTACCTTCTTATCCAGCTAATCTTAAGTTTTCAGACTCTAGATTCTCAGTGTGTTTCTCTTTTTTACAAAAGTTAGTGTATTTATACACATATATAAGTTTGCGTGAGCACACGCGTGCAGGCACACACACACAGACACAGGAATATTATACAGCCATAAAAACGATGAGGCTTTGCGATTTGCAGCAGTGTGGATGGACCTTACAGGGATGTTATTATGCTGAGTGAAATAAGTCAGATTGAGAAAGAAAAATACCATATGATTTCACTCACATGTGAAATCTAAGAAAACAAAATGAATAAATAAACAAAAAGCAGAATCAGACCTTTAAATACAGAGAACAAACTGATGGTTGCCAAAGGGGAGGGAGTAGGAAGATGGACAAAATGGGTAAATGGGAGTGGGAGATAGAGGCAGCCAGCTAAGGAATGAGTAATTCATGGAAATAAAAGGCACAGCATAGGGAATCTAGTCAGTGATGTAATAGCATCGTATGGTGACAGATGGTAGCTATGCTTTGGTGAGCATAGCATAATGTGTAAACTTGTCGAATCACTGTGTTGTACACTTGAAACTAATGTAATGTTGTGTGTCAACTCTATTCAAAGAAAAAGTTTTGTAAATTAGGCCTTATAAAAAATGTTGGGATAGGCATGAACAAAATATGCCTGTCTGTTACCCATCTCTTTTAAAGAACTGTGGAGTTGCCTTTGAAATTCTAGGCTTTTGCAAAGTACGGTCTGGAGCTCTGGATTATTATATAGCCATTGCAGTAATATGAGCAGAATTTGTGGTTGTGCACATCTCAGACCTAGTTAAGTTTGTAAGTTATGTGGAACCTTCCTCAAGTGATACTTAAGCTACACTGAAGTGAGAATAGGAGTTGTCGGTGCATATCCTTGTTTGTTATATATGCTCCTCCTTTAAATCAGGGGAAAACAACTGGATCTTGATTCCCTATTAATTGGGGCAAATATAATTCTTATTTATATGTGAGGGTATGTGAATTTCTGATTTTTTTTAAAAAAGCTCAAGTTAAAGAGGTAATATTTTATTGTTATTCAGAATAAATGCAGTTAACATTGGTATATTATTAAGAGTATGCTCAATATTATTTGTATAAAAGATAATTTTAAGGTCAATAGAAATCAATAGAAATATCCATAGGATGATAATTTGGTATTTGCAAAGTTTGCAGTAAGAGACACATTCATTAAATGATAGAGATTTTTGCTGATGAAATAGAAAGGAGATATTTATGTATTGTGTCGTGTCATGAAAAGTCCAGAAATTCATTTAATTGGATACATGCATGTAATACCATATTATATTTATAATGGGTTTCATTCACTATATTCTGAAGAATAATTATTTTAGATGTCTTTAACTGTAAACATACATTTTATTTAATTTTCTCAGAATGATTAATAATTAAGCAATGTATTTTGGGCAGTCTTCAGTAGAAACAAGTCAGTGAAATTTCCCAGATTGAGGTCACTATGTTAGGTTTTAAATGAGACTTATCTGGAAAGTCAAGATTTATCTGCTAAGATGAAGCTTGTGTACTCAGATATGCTTGATAGTATTGAGAGCTATTGCCACATTAAGATTTTAAAACTTCTGTAAAGTGTGACATCTATGTTTAAGGGTTCTAATAGGTATACTTTATTTTTAGCGTGTTCTCTCTCCCTCCCACCCCCCATGTATATAGTTATGTTGCATATATGTATGTAATTTATCATTTCTTCTCATGTTGATTTTATAATTTAGCTCAATTAATTGAGCTTGTTCAAATGGAAAAGAGGCACAGGTTAATTATGGAGAAAACCTTAATGACCACCAGTTGCAAGAATGAATTTTGCCCTGCAAAGAAAGTTGGAACAGTGGGACAAAGAGGTACACATGCAGTAAATTTCACTGATGTACTGGGTGCCATGGGAATATTTCCTCATCTTTCTCATTAATCACCTTCATAGTCATTTTTGAGTTGTGCAATAACAATATTAGGGGACCCTAACAGAGGAAATCGCTACCATTTCTTATGCAGTGCAGGTCACATTTAAAAATGTTTTAGGCTGAGATACCTCCAATCTTGTGAGAAGCGAGGCGATGTTACTCACAAGATATAAATGTTAAAAATTTAAAACTAAGATTTTTGGCCCGCAGTTGCTATGTCAAATAAATATAACACATGTGAGTAAACTTTAGAATTAAAGTCTATAATTACAGCACCCCATTGGAAATAACATCAGGGTTTGGCATTCACAGTTTTGTCATGTTAATTTCATATTGATAGATTCCAGTTGAGTCAATGTAACCATTCTTCCTGAAAATGGCGGGGATGGTAAGATTTGTTTTTTTCTACCATTTAGCTCTTGAGCACATACCAGCACTATTAATTTTGTTACAGTTTGTGTTCTGATTTCCTGTTTATTATTTTGAGATATTAAATGATATGGACAGATCAGAAATGACTACCTAAAGCTAACAAGGTGACCTCTTTGTGTGATATGTAGAGTAAGCAAAACTCTAAACAGGCTTAGTGTTTTTTCCTGAAGAACCATCAGATAGCATGTGTAGTGTTATGTCATTACACTTCTTGTAGAATAAAAGGAAATGTTAAAAGACTGCCTGTTTGAATGTCATCAGAAAATAATGCAGATTTTCTCGTCTTTTGCCAGAACTGAAAACTGATTCTGTCAGAAATTCACAGATAAATTATTTAGATGTTTTAAATTTGCAAAGCCACATGTAACTGTTTCAGATTATTCTGTGGGTAAGAAAATCTTCCGTCAAGTTCATAATTGAGGAGGTATATGAATACAGTTTTTTTTCAATGTCACTGCCTCCTGTTCTCTTTCCAGTGAGTGGAGTTTGAGGCTGGATTCATTATAAAGGTGACATTGCCATGGCATCAAATGGGCATTTAACTTTGTAGAACGTAGTGGTGAACTAGTATTCCAGTGGTTTCGGAAATACTCAGCCATGCACTAATAGATTGCTGGCTTTCTCTGGGCCGAGCACTGTACTGGGGCTGGCTATTTAGAGGAGGTCTAGCTTGTCAACTGCCTGCTCTCATGGAGCTTAGAATAAAAAAAAAATTATTCTTTACTTATTTTTGAGAGAGAGACAGCGAGACAGAATATCAGTGGGAGAGGAACAGAGAGGGAGACAGAATCTGAAGCAGGATCTAGACTCTGAGCTGTCAGCACGGAGCCCGACTCAGGGCTTGAACTCAAGAACTGTGAGATCATGACCTGAGCTGAAGTTGGACACCTAACTGACTGAGCCACCTAGGTGCCCCTCATGGAGCCTAGATTTTAATGGCAAAGGTAGATCAAAAGCAGATGGTAAGATAGGCACATAATATTACACCAAATACTAACAAGGGCCATGAAGAAAAATAAAGCAAGGTAATGGTCTGGCAAATCTAGGCTGGTATTGAGAAGAACAGAAGGTTGGATACCCTTCGAGAGTGGCTTAAATTGATAGTGGCTGGAAAAGCTTCCAAGAAGGTAACTTTGCAGGAGTGACTGGCTGAGGACCTATTAGGTACAAAGCGAGCAATCCAGTATACAAAGTACAGTCTGCTGTTGTAATATTTATCTTCTAATGATCTTTTTTTAATGTTTTATTTATTTCTGAGAGAGAGAGACAGCATAAGCAGGAGAGGGTCAGAGAGAGAGGAGATACAGAATCTGAAACAGGCCCCAGGCTCTGAGCTAGCGGTCAGCACAAAGCCCGACACGGGGCTTGAACTCACGAACTGTGAGATCATGACCTGAGCCGAAGTCAGATGCTTAACCCACTGAGCCACCCAGGCACCCCTCTTCTAATGATCTTAAGCCTTTTCATTTTTATTTTGATTTTGTCTGAAAGAGGAATCAATTCAACATTCAATTTTGAATCATTGAACAGAGGCTTCCTGTTTTATTTTCTCTTAAATATGAATGTGGAAGGGACAATAATCATTTTCTAATTTGAGTGCAGTTTAAGCGAGTTGCTTTTGGAATTCTAATCTTTGGTAATAGTGTGTCTCTTAACCAACACTCTTTCATTATCCTTCTAGTAAGGGGCCACTGAATGATTAGGGAATTGAGCCTTCCGGAGTTTTATTTCTGTCTGTTTGTTTGCTTGTTTATTTATTTATTTTTGAAAGAGAGAGAGAGAGGGAGAGAGGGAGGACCGCACATATGCACTAGCAGGGAGGGGACAGAGGGAGAAACAGAGAAAGAATCTTAAGCAGGCACCATGCTCAGTGTAGAGCCCGACACTGGGCTTGATCCCATGACCCTGGCATCATGACTTGAACAAAATCAAAAGTCGGACATTTAACTGCCTGAGCCACCCAGGTGCCCTGAGCCCACCAGAATTTTAAAGGAATGCTTTGACAGACCATAGGTGACTGATTTGAGTAGTAAACTTTCCTTTCCTGGCAGTACCTTGTCACCCTAACCCCATGCAGTGTCAGACTGGCAGGCCATATGGACTATTGGCATGCCATTCCAGGGGATGTGTGGGTTGAAAGTTCTCTTTTTTTCTCTGCAATATTTCTTTCTTTTTTTTTTTTTTTAATGTTTATTTATTTCTGAGAAAGAGAGTGCAAGTAGAAGAGGGGCAGAGAGAGAGGGAGACACAGAATCTGAAGCAGGCTCCAGGCTCTGAGCTGTTGGCACAGCAGGGGCTCAAACTCACAAACTGAGATCATGGCCTGGGCTGAAGTCGGACACTCAACTGACTGAGCCACCCAGGTGCCCCTCTCTGTAATATTTCTAAAACTTCAATTATTGGCATATTGTCTTCATGTTTTTTTTCCAATATATTTACTTAGGTTTTTTAAAATTGTATAATAGTCTCATTATATTGCTGTATTAAATGTTAGCTTCTTTCTTAGCTGTGATACCCATGTAATCACAGGCTTATGAACTAGATTTTTTCTTTCTGGTGCATCTATTAAAATTATGTTGTTTCTGCATCACTTAAAATTGCATGGGTGCTACCAGTAGTGTGCTTACCCCTTGCGGAGAAACACTGATCTCAGCTTTTTGTTATACGGAGTGGAATACTGCTGAAGACTGCATTAACCCATTCAGACCATAGTTTTCCCCATGTAATAACTTAATGGCCTTGTTACTTTATTTAGTACCTTAATGAGTAGAGGAATGGCTGTACAGCTTCCTGAAATGATTTAGTTGGTTTGTATACTGAAATCTCTGTTAATATTTGGGGCAAGCCCTGGGCAACACTGTACCATGTTAATTCTCTGAAGTAATACATTGCGATTTATGGACTTGTTGACATCAGTGAGCCGGGGGGGAAGGTTAGGGTTTGGGGCAAGGAGCTTCTTCTTGTCACCTTCAAACTTTAGGTGGTGAAGTTGGCTATCTTTTCCAGTTAGATTAAAGCTGTCTTAGTAAATTAAAAAAAAAAAAAAACCCTCAAATAATTACTCTGTTAACTTCCTCAATATGTAAGCTGTTTCAAAATTAAAAGCTTATAAAGAAAAGTCCCCAATTTTCCCAGCTAACATACTCTGGGATGTAATAGGACCAACCTGCCTATATTTGGTTCAGAAGAACTGAAATGATTATTACACATATATGACTAAGAAATTTAACCTTATTCATAGACGCCATCCAGTTCTCCAAAACAGAATTTCACACTTCTACCTTGTAAGTTTATCCTCTATTGCAGTATGTATGCAACCCTTAAATAGATGTTTATACAATCATCTACTTAAAAAACAGTCAATCACTGTCAGTTTTCATGCTAATATTTATTAGTTGCTGTGAGATCCTTTACTGGTAATTTCCCACAACTTTTTTTACTTTATACCTGATCCTTTGCTTAGCTTCCTTTCCTCTATATTTTCTTCTTTTCCTTTCTTTCTATTTCCCCCCTTCACAGCTTGAAGTAGAAAATATACGTGATTTCTGATAGCACTCAAGGAGACTGCATTATTCTTGGGTAAGGTGGAATATGCTTATTTGTTGGACAGGATTTATAATGTAAGGAGCTCTTCAGTGTTTGGAATGTGATCAGTAGATAAAAGAGGGCTTATTATATAAGTTTTAAAAAGTTTGATTCTTTTTAAAAAATTTTTTTTAATGTTTTACTTCTGAGAGAGAGAGAGAGAGAGACAGCGTGAGCAGGGGAGGGTCAGAGAGAGAGGGAGACACAGAATCTGAAACAGGCTACAGGCTCTGAGCTGGCAGCACAGAGCCCTATGAGGGGCTTGAACCCATGAACCATGAGATCATCACCTTAGCCGAAGGCAGACTTTTAACCGACTGAGCCAACCTAGGCACCCCAAAAGTTTGATTCTTAAAGCAGAACTATGTTCCATCTTTTTTTAGTCCAGGAATGTTAATTATAATATGTTGAAATATAAGTCAGAAATTTACCTCAGTAGCAATTTAACTGTTAGTGAATATCTTTACAGGAGAAGTATTTTCTTCAATAATCATTTACAAACAACACATTGTTAGTGCAAATGTGTTTGTAATAACACTCACAATCTGGACATTATCCACATACTTTTAGAATTATCTCTATCAATAGAATAAAAATCCATTACTAGTTGAAACAGTGTTTTGGGAATTCAGTATTGACCCAAATCTTTTACCATCTTAAGTTACCAAAACACTCATTTAGGGAGATTTCCAGTCTTCCCTGAAATCCTTTTGTTTGAATGAAGAGAAAGAGTACAAGGCAATAATCTGATATCAGCAATTTAGATATAATCTCTGTTCATTACCCCCCATGGGACTGGCACACACATTGGCAGGTGCAGCTATGCTAATAATGCATAAAGGTTAGTGTCCGCTTTGATTGCTCAGGCTCTATGCCTTGATAAGTGTAAATATTTTGATTATCATCTTTGCCTGTGTATTTTACAATTAAACAGTATTTTCAACTTACCAATATGTATATGTCTATAATTCTATTAGTAACTCTTTTTGAAGTGAATATAGTATCTCTGCTACAGAAAATAAAAATATCCAAAATAGCCATTTGCAAGCACTTTAGTAATTAAAATATAGTTTGTGCTTGAGTGAGATTAAGCCTGTAACGTGGCAAGAAAGGAAAAATAAGCAACTTTAGAAATTGATTTTATGGTTGTATTTAGACGTAACCACCAACCAGTGAAGATATTTCTAAGAGTACCATTATCCGTCTCATATTGTTTGGTCCCCATAGATCATGATGGAATATTTCCTTGCTGTTGGGGATACGTTCTTATATACATGTCTATTCCTTTAATTTGAATAACATATATTCATTTATCAAATATTGTAAACACATCTATTATGTTCTAGGAACTGAGGTAAAAAAATGATGATAGACCCTGTTGTCAGGGAGTTTATAACTTTGGGGGCAAAAGCTCCAAGCAATATAAACTACCGAAAATATTCTGAGATGGAACAATGTTTAGCATAGTTGGCCCAGCCTCAGAGAGATGGTGATATTTGAATAGCAACTTAAACAAGGAGAAGAGATTTACCAGGTTGAAGGGGTGAGGAAGTACGTGTCAAACCAAACGAAGGGCTAGCACGTAACAAGTCCCAGGGAGGCCACAGAAGCATGGCATACGCCAAGAACCTTCCCCAGCTCCTGACAGCTCCTCTCTAAGTGGGAAGATACTAGAGGGGCAGCAATGGGAGAAACCAAAAGGATAGAATGTGTCAGTTCAAGACAAGAGGAAAACGTTCAAGCAAGAGAGAGCTGTAACTGCTGGTGGAGGTCAAGCAAAAATAAAGACTAGCGTAGTCTTCAGGTTTGGCTTGAGTTGGAGCACCATCGGCCATTGCTGAACAGTAAAGTAATGAGTGTGGAGGTCACACTGATACAGACTGAAAACGGAAGAAGCAGAAGAGCGCCACATATAGATGACTCTTTAGCCCTTTGTCTGGGGAAAGCAGATTAAGTGTATTAGGGAGGGGAGGATGCATAGCCAGGCAGGGTCCCCTTTCTCCTTCCCCGCGGCTGCCTCTAGTTTGGAGCTACTTCAGCATTTTGGACTAAGAGAAAGAGCTTAGGTAAGGCAGGTCATTCACAGAGAGAAGAAGGAGTGTAAAGGAAAGGTGTTTCGAGAAGGAATGAGACAACGTGGAAACTTAACCAGGTGCAAGGGAAAAGACAGCTGGGAGACCAAAAGAAAGATGCTGAAAGATAGTGTAAAGATGGGTGGCGGGAAGGTGACTGCGAGTTTTGCCTGGGGGCTCCTATTTTGACTATGAAATATTTGTGGCATGGAAGATCATTGTCTGCTGCTAGTGGGAGGAATATGGAAGAGAAGAGGCTTGAAAGTGTTGAACTTTTCAAAAAGCCGCCTTGTGGAATGTCAGAGGGAACTGTCCAGGGCTGGGGAGGATTCCTAGACAGCGGGAGGGCCTAAGTGACCCTGGGATATACTAATTGACAGAGGCACTGATGGGTGTGTGTGTGTGTGTGTGTGTGTGTGTTTTCAAGTGTGTGTTTGTGTTCATGTGTGGTGTTGTACACGTGTTTCTATGGGTGTGTTCATGCATATGTTTGCATGGTTTTGTGCCCTAAAGGCCATTCCAGTCCAGATATAGTAATCAGTCATTTAAGTTACCAAAGTTATGGAGCTCCATATATTTTCCATCCCTGTGCTGGGCATTAGGGTCATGAGGTACATGGGATTGTTTCTGTTTGGGCAAACATAGTTTAGTGGGTCGTACATATTAGTAAACAACACACTGTATGGGATGCAAAGATAATTCAGAAAAGACAGTGTTAATAAATGGGTGGATGGAGATGGAGAAAACGACATTTCGGAAGTTTCTTGAAGGAAGTGACGTCTTAGCTGACTTCCACAGGAGGTGCATGGTTGTAGGTGAGGTGCTTGAAAACCTTAGCCAGAAAGACAAAAAGGGGTCATTGACCACAGATGGGTACATGCTGAAGACACGAAGCAGTTGAGAAATGGTGAATGTGGAACAAAGATCCAGGAGGGTGGGTGAATCTTAAGAGTTTATGACTGACTCGACTTTGTTTTTCCACAACCAGAAGCTAGGACCAGAAAGGTTTTTGAAAACAAAATTATTTCTTGAGCATTGGTATGAGTTGGTTCTTTTGAGCTTTTTTCAAAAGTTATAGTCTTACTGCAGTATTTCCCCAACCTTGTATCTGCTGGTTTTTTTAAATTAATATTAAGAATGGCTCTATTTATTAACCATAAAATAAGTTTTTAAAAATTCTGCTAGATATCTGTCTACAGATATGTTCTACATTTCTGCATTCATATTCTATATTCCAATTGCCAGTTGACCATATTTGGCCTTTGAAGGAGTAAGTGTGATCAAACCCTATTTATTATATTGTGCCATCGCCTCTTTGGATTTTGAAACTTTTGGAGTTTTAAAGCCCTGTTTCCTTAGTTGGTAATACTCAAAAGAAAAAGGAATGTGTACTTTTGTTTCTATAACTAGTAAGCATTTTCACAAAGTTTTTCCATCCTGATTGAAAAAGAAAGTAAGTTGTTAAAAGCAAAAATACCCTGCTATCTGAGCAATCTTGTACTGCCCAGTTAATAGATCATTAGGCAACAGGGGTCCCCCAGCCCCCAACCTCTGGGTTCATTCGTACCTCTGAAGTGCATCATGCTGCCCAAATCAAATTGCTCACTTAATATTTAATGTTTCTGCGATGGAATCACTCTCCCCCCTGAGGTTGACTTCACATTTGCCAGACACACTGACAACACTGCACTCCTTTTTTCCCCCCACATGACCTCAGCTTCTGCTTAAAAAATGTTCAAATAAAGGATGCTTTTGTTCGTATCTCGCCTGCCTGTGATATATTGACAAAGTGTCTGCCGGCTGAATGGAATAGTTTTACAGTATGAGTGCCGCTTTCAGTGGAGGGGCAGGACTTGGGCTTTAGAAGGAAGTGAATTGGATAGGTCAGGAGAATGTACCATTTGTAAACACCCCTTTCCTTTTTTATTCACGTGTCAGGACAGCAGGAGCAGGCTGTTCAGTGCCCGTCCCTGCGCAGAGCCGGAGGGAAAAGCAGCTTGGAAGTCAGCTGCAATTTTTAAACCTTGCTTTTTATTCCCCGGTAATGATCTTCAAGTGCTTGGACTTGTCTTGGAAGCTGTTTTGAAACTAACATGGTTTAGTCCACTAACTGCATGTTGGGTAAATTCAAAACCCACATGCTCGTCCTCTTGCAGTGGAATAAGTCACATCTGATGGACATTTTCTGTGCTTATAGCATAGTAATGAACGTCTGACAGGCGCGACCTTTCATAAGACAACCCACACTATTGGCTTTCTGCCCAGAATATTGCTGCAACACTATCTGTGATTGGTTATCTCTCTATCATGCATTGCTTCACAAGGGGAAACGGCCCCTTTTTTTAATAAATCTACGATGGCTGGCTGCAATATGCCTCACTGTAAGTATTTTGTGTGTGTGTGTGTGTGTGTGTGTGTGTGTGTGTGTATGTGAGAGAGAGAGAGAGAGAGAGAAAGAGAAAGAGAGACAGACAGAGACAGAAAGAGAGAGAGAGAGGCTGACTTGAATATTACTTAGTCTGGTAGCACATGGCAAGGTTGTGATACTGTAGGACATCAGTGAAGTGCTACTTAGTAAATCTTAACCTATCTCTTTTTTCTACAGGTTGGTACTAAGAAGTGCCTTTCCTGACGTCTCTGCTGCTTGGACCCGCTTCTAGAGCAGTCTCTGCTTTTGCCTTGCTTGCTGCCAGCTAGACTGTGACGACAGCACATCCACCCTCCACTTCTAGCCCAGACACCCCCATTTCTACTTATAATCAAGACAAAAGCTCTAAGTATCTGGCATTGCCCTAGGCTGCTTTAGTTTTAAGAGAAAAGTTTGTTGAAAAAGTCAGATCTCTTCTGCCAGGAAATCAAGGAGGAAAAAAAAATCATTTTCTCGATTTGCTCTAAACTGCTGCATCTGTCTATGCCAAACTAATCAATACCGATTGCACCACCAAACCCCATTGCAAATTCAGCTGTGAGGAGACTCCCTTTCAGACAACTTTGCTGAAAGCAGCTTGGAAATTTGGTGTCAAAGGGTCTGCCACGTTTTCATGCTTGCATTTTGGGCTCCAAATTGGCACTGGGAAGGGGTTACTGAGAGCACAAGGCTGATCCGAGGCCCTACTTTTAAACGTTCATCTACTTAACGATTCTAGTATTTCTCTAAAAACCAAAACCTCTTGAATTAACAGTTTCATGCTGTGAATTTCTAGTGGGAGATCTTTTCCTTGATACCGACAACACAATTTTCCATGTACTTTTAAAGCAGGGAGTGGGGAAAAAAGTATTTTGGAGGGGACATTTTCATCAGCATTTTACAGTCTTATCAGTTCAGCTTTTTGAGTTTTTTTTGTTTTTGTTTTTTGGGGTTTTTTTTGGTTGTTGCGTTTTTTTTTTTTTCATTTTTTTTTTTGTGAGGGATTGGGTCTGTTGGTTTCACTGCAAAAATTAACTACCTGTAAAATCTAAACATGGCTGTTAGTGTCACACCAATTCGGGACACAAAATGGCTAACACTGGAAGTATGTAGAGAGTTCCAAAGGGGGACTTGCTCACGGCCAGACACGGAATGTAAATTTGCACATCCTTCGAAAAGCTGCCAAGTTGAAAATGGACGAGTAATCGCCTGCTTTGATTCATTGAAAGTGAGTAAATATTATATTATTTTAAGGATACGCAATGATTGAATAAAGGGGATATGGACACATAGTCCATTGAGTTCGGAATTATGGATTGCTTTGTTAATAGTTTAGTTCTATGGTGTGTTCCTGTGGATGATTTCAGGGTGGGGGATTTTACTGAGAAGCAGCAGCACCAACTCTGGCCAAACTTTGTTGGTTATGAATAACTTTATCAGTCCCTTGATGCAATGATGTTTTTCTAAAACAGTGTCAGCATGCTTTTAACTTAGTCATAGCGATGTCAATGTCTATAGGAGTAGTAAATGTAGATATGTATGTGTGTTAGCATATGCATAGAGGATACAAGGCCATGGCAATAGCTGAATGAAGATCGTTTGTTTTTCCTTGTTTGTAACGGGGCTGTTACCTTTGTTAAAAGAACAGATTTTCTGCCAGCTCAACTTGGAGAGACTTTTTATATTAAGATTTTGATATTATGGGTTTCCTTTTTATTGCATAAGCATATGATTTTAAAGCCAGAAGCAATGCATTTTGTGGAAAATATAGAAGGAAGGTTCTGCTGCTGCTGCTGCTATAGTACCCTCTCTGAGGCATAAACTTTGTTCAATGCTGAGTTTTATAAATGAGTAGAAACTTTTAAGTACTATTATTTGGATCTTTTTCTTTTAGTTTCTAAAATTCTAATGTGAAACAACTTAGTTCATTTTGTTAGAGCCTGATTATTTTACAATTTGTAACAGTCTAAGCTAGAAGTGTTCAAATAAGCTTTTGTGGGCACCCGAATACTGAAAGATCCTACTTTAGTGTGTCTTGACATTCAAAAACGTCATTGGTTCGTATTTCAGATAATCAAGTTTGAAAAAGCGCCTTTTAAAAGATAGCATGCATTTGTATCCTTATTCTGACATGCAAGGTCAAGACTAGAAATGAGAAGATTCCTGGGTACTTTCTTCTTTCTTGGTTTAATTGGATTGGCTTTGAATACTAATGTGTCAGTATAATTCACTCTCTGAACCCGTGAGAGAGGCGTCACTATCATTTCTACATCTGTAGAGAAGCAAAAGTTTCATACATCCATCTTGTCTTTTGCAAAAAAAAAAAATAGTGTTATTGTAATAGAAATGCCTTCTTTAAAAACATGGGGTGAATCAACTGATATACTCATCCCAAACGTTAACTCATAACTCCCCCTGATGTGTTAGGAGTTAGCATATGAGTTGACTATTTCAGTTAATTGCTTCTTGGCTCACTTGGGCTGCTTACTTTGCTAAAGTTTTCGCCAGAGACTCCAGAATACTATCTTCAGAGTGGGATATCGAAGGAAATATTCCTCACAACAAAGATATCTTACAGTGTTAGATTATTCTTAATGTCATAGTCATAAAGATCAATAAGCCAGGAGTAATAAAGTGCCATTGGGCCTTTTTCTTTCCTTTGAAAGGCATCGATGAAGGGCACAGTCGTTGTACCTTTGTGACTATGTATTCCTAAACTCCTGCTGACTGATTTCAGGTGTAATTAGAGACGGGGACCCATGAAATGAGGGGCAAAGGGCTAATTACACTTGTCGGTAACCAGCTGTGTCCATAAGTAACCCTGTTTTGACCCAGTTACTAGTAAATCCAATTTTTAATCCTACAGACAATTGATGGTGCACTCGTAGCTACAAAATGAAGGACGTTAAACTTGGCTGTGACATTGAGTGGTTTCACAGAAGACCTGCCTCCACAGCAGTTGGAAACATTGTGAAACATTAAAATTCAGTTGCTATTTTTCCATCTCAAAATATTTTTTTAGTGGCTGCTCACTTGTGGACACAGAACAGGCTCCCTTTGAGTAAAACAGGAGCCTTGCTGAATGACATGCTGTGTGGTTAACAAGATTCAACTGCCACATGAGGGACTTTTTTTTTTTTTAAATAACAAGTAATTTTGAGATTTAAATTTACTTATGAAATGAATGCATTATAGCAGCTAGCAGCTAATCAATGCAAACGTTGTCCTCATTCTTTGTTTCTAAGAGAGACTAAAATTTAATTTATAGTGTCTAAAACTCAGTAAAATATTTTGATTTGACTAAGGGGAAAAACATAAACACAACTTTATTTGTGTGGAGGTTCATAGCAGGAACAATAGCTCCTGAAATGTTAGTGAAATGACTATATGAAGAATTCATTTAACACCTTTTGGGTATGTAATTAAGTATTCATGTTTCCAAACCCATCTTTCGTAGATGTATATTTATAACTAACACATTATGTGATTCTTCATACAGTATGTAGCGTCCTGCCTTTTAGATAGCTGTCTTGCCGTATTCCATTTGGTGACTAAAATAGATAAAAAATGTATTTTAAAACAGTTAAGGTAACTTCATGACTCGTACTTGAAGTTCTGAAATTTGGGAGCCTTAGGAACTAAGCCTTAGGTTATTCCGTGCCAATAACCACTAGATCATTTGTATTGTCTCAGAGAGTAAATGGAAGGAATTCAGAAAACTTGTAATATCCTAACTTCTTTAATAAAATGTGTTGTATGTATTTCTACAATCCATAGTCCAGCCTTTTGTGAGCTCTTGAGCCATGAGATGGAGGTAGCCTGTGTAATCTACTATTTTTAGCGAGTTAGGAAAGCAAACCAAATACTCTCTGAGAGGACCCTGTGAAATGGCTGTACCCTTCAGCTGTGCTGTTTCAGACTTTGGCCAGGCTCCCAGGTGACTTACGTTCATAGCAGACTTCTACTTAGAAGAGAAGAATTTGTTTCATTAAAAACAGAAGTTGAACAGTTCAAGACAGTATTTATGCAAAAGAAATCAATTGGCATATTACTAAAGGTAATAGGAAAAAAATCAGCTGATAGTATTTTAGTGACATATTGGTGATTTCAAAGTTTAAATAATTAACTTAGATTAAATTTACTCCATGAAAACATAGACTTCCTTGTCATAATGGATGTGTTGCTAAATAAAATGAGAATACATGATAATCAAGAATATATGTATAGATTAAGTAGGTTGGAAATAGAATCGTAATAGTAAGGGAGCAGAAGCTATAATAATGTGTCCTAGTTTATAAATTAAACAATATTTTAAACACTTGATTGCTCTAACTTAATTTTGGCTTTATACTTGCAATAACAATTTACAACAGTCTAAGAATGTATTCAGATTGAGAATTAGGTTGCTTGTACACTGTAGACTTCAGCTACTTCAGAAACCCTGAACATTTGAAAAGATAGATTATTTTATACTGGAAAGGATTTTTCTTCTTATGACTTGTGAAAGGGATACCAAAGAGGAAAAACTGAAAGAAAAATGTCAACCCTGCAAGCTTCTTATTCTAATATTGTATTTAAGAAATGATTCGAATAATAGTAAATTGGCTAGTTACCCTTTTTCTTCAGTAATGATGGCTCAACTAAAATTTAGGTGGTTGATACACAGAATAAGTCTACAAAATGTATTTTATTGTGATACCAAGTAATTTATGCTATCGCAAAAGTGTGCTTTTGCCCTATGATCAACTCAAAAAGACTATTGCTTCTTGAATTCTTGTTTTTCAAATGTCCATTCATTTTTCAGATGTTGGAGGAGGGGCTGTATAACTTTTATATTTACTATCTATTTCCCAAAAATCTAGCAATTATTTTTTGCCTTTAAAAACTTTACTTGTTTTCTTATCAAATTATGCAGTTTTGTTTAAGACAACTAAGCATTCACTTCACTCTTATACACGTTTGTGTATAAAGGCAGCAGCACAGCCAATCAAATTTCTCGTAGACACATCAGAGGTCAGATTCCACTGCAAAGCAGCAGGGAATCAAGGACCCTGAGTGAACATATTTAAAGAGCCTCTAAAGACCTAGGAGAATAATTGAATTCAGCTATTAGGAGTTATAAAAATATGTAAACATCCAGGTAAATGAGCAACCAGGAAACTCAGTGCAAGTAAGGCAAATCAGGTGTCTAGTTGGTCACACAGGGACAGGGTGGCATAACTGGACATTGTAAAGTGGTCCTGAAGGTTTTTATACTTAAATTTCAGGAGGTCCTGCATTGTTAGCACAGTGTATTTTCAACGTGCCAATCGCCTATGTTGCTGCTGCTCTTTCTAAGTTCCCAGCATAGTCTTTTCATCCTATCTTTTAAACTGGCTTACCTGATAATCCTGCCAAAATGGTTTTTTCAGATTTCAGACTAAACACCCGATTTTGAATCAAAACTTTGATTTAGTAGGCTCCTAATTGGAGTAGCTTTTACCAAGAGTTTTGTTGTTCCTGTTTGTTGTTTAGCTAATGGCATCTCCCATGTGATATGAAAACTTGGATGGATGATTATGTACACATGTAACTCTATAGGTACATAGTCAGTGAGTCTTTCAGTGACAGGTTGACACAGGACTATCTTGTTTCCCCTTATGATTCAGGAGATGAACCAACTATAAGGCATAACATGTGAAGCCATGTGTATCATGTGTGTATAAGTTCAAATTGTATTCCCCAAGCAGAATCTTCACAGCTTTGTAAACAAGACCCTGTGAATATGCTATGATGTCATGAACTCAGATAAGTATCTTTTTAAAAAATAAATTCTCAATAGCTATAATTGCTTTGGTAGTACTTATAATTTTATTCGCTTATGTATTTATATTTTTATAGTTAGAATTTTTTAGAGAAAGATTTTTAAATGAGTTAAGGTTTTTAAACTTGGACAAATTTCAAGTCATGTTTTGAATCACGCAACTTTAAGGCACTGATTCTAGAACCAGTTATATTTTTTCCTTTCATAAGATTTTTGGTACACTGCTTCTATTTTTCTTCTTCTCCTTAAACCTTCCTTCAGTTCCTATGTGTGACAACAATTTAAACCTAAAGCAATGTGGGCACTTAGGATTGAGCTCAACCTTTGATTGTAATTCAGATTTCTAAACTAATGCAGAATTTTGAGTCCACAAGTAGCCCCAAAACAATTCCATGTATAAGGCAGTGACGGACTTAAAACAGTCCATGCGCATGGGGCACCTTCCGTCCAGGACTCGTGTGACATACGCACGTTCACGTGAGAGCTGAGAAACGGAGTGTTTCTCAATTCCAGCACAGACACCTAGGGACCTTGTTTGGGAAGCTTATCCTCTCATTTTCCTTGCCAAGGATAAGTAGAGGATTTCAGCTATCAACATCACTAATCTGTTACCTTTCATGCTGAGCAATGTCTCTGCCTTCCCACAGTCTTAGACAAAGCTTCTTATTTTCTTACAAAGAGATACTATTGAGGAAATTGTGAGGTTTTTTTTTTAACTTTAGCAAAAACACATTCCATGCTTTTAGATAAGGGACCAATTTTCTATGCTAACAGGCCAGAAATTATAGCAGTCAATGGAAGTGGATTAACTAAATAGATGGTCTTTGATTTAGCACTAATGATAGTTATTAATATTGAGAAACTTTGGTAAATGCAACTAAAAGCAAAGGCTTGTTAGAAATACTTAGCTGTTTGAAGTATAATCGATTATTAGAATAGTGATTTCCTTGTGAATTGCACTATAAAGGAGTAATTCTGGTGAGGAGATCTTATTCTAATAGTCATTTATAAAAAACAACTACAGAGTTTTTACCTAATATGTATTTCTCATGCAAATAACATGAAATGCACACCACCTACAGCATTATTCATTTTCTTTTGGTACATGTTGAAATATTATCACTTTGAAGTAAAGTCTGATTTGTTGTTTGAGATAAAACTTTCTATAATATAAGAACTTGTGTTTTGAAAACTATTGATGGTTATAACCCCTCCTGTACTATAATTTGATTGAAAGGCTGTCTCCTCTATACCTTTGGGCCTTGGCAGTCTCTGGCTTTTTTCCTCCTTGTATTACCTCTGGGTTCTTTCCACTTCCTGATGGTCCAGCTTCAGAACGGTTGCCCCTGATCCTTCTTTATATTTCTCTCTGGAGTTACGGACAGGTTATTTAGACGTTTTGTCTCTAAGGAACTGTGTCCAGCACTGAGTAATAGAGACACCTTTCCCTCCCGGGCATGTGACATAAACAGATTAAGGGTTTATATTTTCGTTGGTTGTGCAGGCCTCTGCGATGACTCCCCAGTCACTAGAACTGGGGTGTCTTCATCCTTAAGTCTTGAGGAGCACATGGGTTCTAATCTTAGGATTATTTCAAAATTGTAAGATGTCCAGTGCAGTACCAGCCATCATATCTGCATTCCAGGAAGCAGGAAGAGGCGAAGGCAAAAGAATCCACAGCCTAGGCTCCTTAGGCTTCTTTGTTTTTGCACAGCGGCCCTGTAAACTTCTCCCAGTGATTGACTCCGGTCTCCCATTGGCTGATTTTGGTAGCAAGGATAGCTGGGAGCTATAATCTTTTTTTTTTTTTAATTGTTTAATTTTAATTGCAATCTAGTTAACATACAGGGTTACATTGGTTTCAGGTATATAATATAGTGATTCAACAATTCTATGTGCTCATCATGATAAATGTACTCTTAATCCCCTTCACCTATTTTACCCCTCCCCTCACCCTCCCCGCATCTGGTAACGATCAGTTTGTTCTCTATAGTTAAGAGTCTGTTTCTTGGTTGCCCCTCCTCTCTCTCTTTCTCTCTCTCTCTCTTTTTTTTTTCTCCCTTTGGTTGTTTGCGGGTACTAGAGTCTTTTAACTATTGTCCAGATTAAAATTGGGCCTCTGGGTGGATCAGGTAGAAGGGGAGAATGGATGTTCAGGAGGGCAGTCACTGGAATGGAAGAGTTACAGATTTTTTTTCCCAGAGGAAAATCTGGAATCAAGTAACTCTCTGAAAAACTACCTAGGTCCTAGGGCTGGGGTGCTGAGGGGAGACCACCTCTGAAGAGAAACTTATATATTCACATATTGGCAGACCTATCATTAGTCGCCTGTCCTGAGTAGCCAAAGTTGTCTTTTTTTTTCCCTTTGAAGTTATGGTATATTTAGTTAATAAAACCTGGCGTATCACAAATGGATTGATTTTTACTTCTATAGAAAAAGAAAATTGTTTTATTTTTTATTTTTCCTTTGCCAGTACATATTTATGTATATGGTTATATATTTGTAACTGAACTGTAAAGGAATGCGTGTCATAAGATCAGGTCTCAAGTCATTTTATTTGACAAAAGAATCTATAGTTACTCTAATATCTATTTCTGCCTCTTCCACAAATACATTTTGTTTTTATTTCCTCTGTATGAAATAAAATTAATTCATATTTATTGAAAATTACTATATGCGGGTCAGTATTTTCAGTGCTTTTTATGTTTTCATAATGTTTAGTCCTCACAGAACTCCTTTGAGAAAGTTACTGATATTCCTGCCATTTCAGAAATGGCCACACTAAGGTCCAGAGAAGTTAGGTGATGTTCACAAGGTTACTCAGCTAGTAAAATGTGAACTGCAAGCACGGTAACCAGATTTCACAGCCTGCACTTTCTACTACTTTTCTGTAAAACTTTGCTTCTTAATTTACATACCCACATCCTTAAGGATTTAACAAAGGAGTGTGTGGGGCGCCTGGGTGGCTCAGTCTGTTAAATGCCCGGCTTCGGCTCAGGTCATGATCTCGTAGTTCATGGGTTCAAGCCCCGCACCGGGCTCTGTGCTGACAGCTAGCTCAGAGCCTGGAGCCTGTTTCAGAGTCTGTATCTCCCTCTCTCTCTGACCTCCCCTGCTCGCCCTGTCTCTCTCTCTCTCTCTCTCAGAAATAAATAAAACATTAAAAAAAATTTAAAAAAAGAGTGCATAATAAGAATTAATGTTGAAGGCAGACTTACAGTATATACCCTAAAATGGCAAATGCTCAAAAGTAATTATATTTTAGGTCAACAAATGGATCAGTAAGTGAATATAAGATAGCACAAGATAGCAGATTCTCCCAAGTTTTAAATTTTACATGTTCCAAGTATGTGGTCATATAGGAAAATGTGTTAATTTAATTATGTTAAATAAGTAGTCATTGTGGAAACTATATAGCCATCCCCAATGTATATTTTTTTTTTAAAAAAGGCATATTCCTAGGTTTCATTGTTTAGAAAGCATTTCCCCACAGAAGCAATGTGGTTAAGTCATCAGGCCAACCCTGGGAAGCCAGATAACCCAGAGTATGCTCAAGTTATAGTCCAGTTCAAATAATAGCCTGGAAAATATGGTTATTAAGGAACCCCAGGATGTTCCACAGAAGCATTACAAGGGCCATCTTATCAGACATCGTAAGTGCTACCAGTGTCATAGACCTCAGCTACTTTTGTCAAACTGTTTCTATGGGAAAGATTTATTTCGCGTTTCAGTTTGGTGCTCCAGAAATTCATTTGGGCTTCATGCAGGAGAGATGGTTTTCCCCAAAGTACTGGGACACTTTCTGCAAGGCAGTGCAAGAGGCTCCCCAGCTCCGTATTTGGGGTACTCCTTTTCCTCAGACCTGGATTTCAGCAGGGCAGTGGCTCAAAATCAACAGGGACTAAAGACAGTGCGGGATCAGGAACTGTAGTCCAAAGCTTATCCAGGGTGGGAAGACTTCTTTGTCAATGTCTTCCAAGTAATCCTTCTCCCTCCCCCCCACTCCCCTGCCCTAAAAACTCAGCCTGCTTTCTTTTCAACTGCACAGCTTGTGGGGAGCCTGGGTGGCTCAGTCGGTTGAATGTCAGGTTTCAGCTCAGGTCATGATCTCATGGTTTGTGGGTTCGAGCCCCACGTAGGGCTCTGTGCTGACAGCTAGCTCAGAGCCTGGAGCCTGTTTCAGATTCTGTATCTCCCTCTCTCTCTGACCCTCCCCTGCTCACGCTGTCTCTCTCTCTCGCGCTCTCTCTCTCGCTCGCTCTCTCATTCTCTCTCTCAGAAATAAATAAAACATTAAAGCAAACAAATAAACAAACAAATGCACAGCTTGTTGGTCCTGAGTCTGGTCCACTGTGGAACTTAATTTTAGCAACCAGCTCCTTCTCTTTCTCTTTCTTGAAATTATCTGAAGTGTAGCTGCTGTTTTGTTACCTTGCTTTATAATTACTAGTATTATAGGTGGACCGTGAATATATCAAAACTAAAAAAATATTTTTGTTTTCTGGCCGTTTTATCACAGAACATAGTGCAAGGATCAGCAATGAAGACCCAGATGTGAGAAGCAAGTCTAGGGGATGAGTATTCCAGAAGGAGTATAATTTAAACACTTCTGTGTCAAAACTTTGGGAAGGCAGATATGAAAAACAAAAGTCCTTAAGAGGCTAATTGCTGACAGGGAAACAGGTGTGTTAAGGGGTGGGCGTGATGGAATTTGGAAGGGGAACTCTCCTCAGCAATTGGAAGGTCCCTGAAAAAGGAAATAAGGGGAGGGAGATGGAACTGTCTCTTGTGATTTATCTTTCCTTTTACCCCTCCCTTCCCTCTCACAACTACTAACCCTCAGACCTCAAATGGGAAGAGATAAATAGAGCCAGTCTCCACTAAGAATGTTCCATAGTCCTGGGCCAGCAAACTGGGGCTGCTGTCCCTGGATTGTCATTGGTCAGTTGGGAACCACCCATATTTTAGCCCCAGATCATAGTTATAAGCCCAGAAAGATTCTTCTGAAGCTATCTGGATTTATTCAACCATGTTTACTTTCTTAAAAATTTAAAAAAAAATGTTTATTTATTTTTGAGACTGAGAGAGAGGGGGCTGGGGAGAGGGACAGAGAGAGAGGGAGACACAGAATCTGAAAGCAGGTTCCAGGCTCTGAGCTGTCCTCATACAGCCTGACCCAGGGCTTGAACTCTTGAGCTGTGAGATCATGACCTGAGCTGAAGTCGCACACTTAACCGACTGAGCCACTCAGCTGCCCCAACCATGTTTCCTTTTTAATTTCTATTCATGTTAGGTTGAGATTCACTATTTATTGAGATCCAGTACTCTGTTTCCTTAAAACCCCATTTGACTCCAGGTGTCTTAAGTTAGGATTTCTTTTTTTTTTTAGACTCTAGCATTATTGAAGTAATGCTCATGTTTTATTTTTTTATTTTATATATTTTTATTATTTTTTGCACCCAGTGCAAGTGCCCTCCTTAATACCCATCACCCATTTAGCCCATCCCCCACCCACCTCCTTTCCAGCAACCCTTAGTTAAGTTAGAATTGATCTCTCTGTGAAAAATTCAGGCTTGTTGTGTAAGACTTCTGGATTTCAGAATCACTTATACTTATGTCCAGGCTGTTCTCAAATAAGGCAAGAAGCATCTGCTGTTAATAGTTGACAGTGAATTACACAAAGTAAAACATGGAAAATTAAAGTTAGAAAAGCTGGGGAGCTTTTCTGTCATTTTCAATTTTCTGCACAAGCACGGACATAATCAGTGTTTAGGATCTGCTTCTGACGGATAAATTACATCTGTAATTCATTCTTTTCCACGTTACTGCATTCAGAGGATAATTTGCTTTCAGATATCTTTGCTCATCTAATATTCTGAAATCGTTCATAGACTGAAAATAAGTCTAGTTACATCTCCCAATCCCAGGAAGCTTTAAAACTAAAGAGTGTTAGCTTACCAAATGGGCCAAATTAAAAAAAAGAAGGGGGGGTGTTTGAGAAAAACAGAGCCAAATTTATCATGCCCGAAATAAGATTCCTCTTTGGTAGATGACATTGCTTTTCATAAAACAATTCTCCTTTAAGGGAGGCAACAAAGAAATGAACCATGAAGAAAGAAATAACTAAAGAATTCATTATTTATATAAAGGATCCTGTTGGGAAAGATCTGTATTCTGAATGAACTATCCTTCTTCACATTATCTCCTATCTCTTCATGGTTAAGTGGAAACTAATGAAATCTAAATCTAACCACGAGAAAAGATTATCATCCTGATTTTATTGGTTGAACTTTTCTTTGCTATTATGAACTTTTACTCTGAAACATTGCCTTTCATGAATCACAGCAGAGTAGTAAATTGAAAACAAATGTCCACATAAGAAAATCAAGTGTATTAAAAAAAAAAAAAAAAACCCCACAAGCCAGCTTACATTCAGATGAATTAACAAGTCGTTACCTACACTGAAGAAGAGTCATCTCCATTGCAGGTTTTTGCATGGTGGAATTTATTTAGGTAGCTCCCACAAAGCCTTTAAACTACAATTAACGTATAGTAGCTTAATATATAACGTACATATGATGGGTTGACTATGTGTAGTGAGAAATGCAAAATTGTTAATTTAAAAAAATTTTCTTAGCTACTCTTGGCTTCTGTATTTTTCACTAAGGATGAATAATGTTGGAGGAGAAATGTTTTTGCAGAAACATATTTTTATACTGAAAGTTTAGGAATTTAAAGAAATTGCAGAACAAAGTTTTTGCCACTTCTGCATATCAACCAAAGGAAAACAATCCACTCTTCCTCCTCGTTTCATCATTTATAATCTGCTATGAATCAGACATGATGATAGGCAGTCCTGCTGCATGGGTGAATGACTCACAGGACCCCTGCCTGTTTGGGTATTGATAGACCAATGGTTACTATATAAGCTTTTGGGCTTCTGAGAAGTACAATGAAGATTAAAATGATCATAGAATAATAAAACATTCTTTTAACTCTTCTGTTCTTTAATTTAAAAATTTCCCAGTAGACCACAGATTTGTCCATGTAAAACATAGGTAGACAGTAAATGGCTTCATGTGTGTCTGAGGAGGTTTGTTAAGAAAAGCACTGGAAACTCTTACGTCGTCTGTGTAGGAAGAGCAGATGAGTTTCAGCTATGGTTACCTGTGTGCAAGGGGAACTGTGTGTTTGTATTTGTTAGAATGGGTTTACCACTAGGGCGCCTGGGTGGCTTAGTCGGTTAAGCGTCCGACTTTCGCTTAGGTCATGATCTCGCGGTTCGTGGGTTCGAGCCCTGCGTCGGGCTCTGTGCTGACTGCTAGCTCAGAGCCTGGAGCCTGTTTCATAGTCTGTGACTCCCTCTCTCTCTGACCCTCCCCTGCTCATGCTGTCTCTCTCTCTCTCTCTCTCTCTCCTAGAAATAAATAAAAAAACATTAAAAAAAATTAAAAAAAAAAAAAAAAAGAATGGGTTTACCACTGACTTTTACACAGATCCATCATCGTGTTCTGTCATTTAGCGAGATCACCTAGAGTCGGATTGATTTTGGGGAACGCATATAGAAATAGTTAATTTTACTTCCCTGATTTGATCATTATGTATCGATTCGATAACATGCTGAGACCTCACAATGATTAAATAATCTGTCCAGGGTTGCACAGTCTGGAAGCAGTTGAGCTGGGATTCTGCACAGGCAGCCTGTCTTCAGAGCCTGAGCTTTCAGCCTTCACTCTGAGTTGAACTTGCTTATGCTGGCAGTATTACGAAGCATGGCACGGTGATCTCGTGTGTACAAAATACAGTGTTCGTTATTCGTGAGTCCATGTGTTAGAGTGATGGACATACTTGGGCAAGTATTTGTTGAGTTATAATTGCTCGCATTTAAGACACCTCTGTTTTTTATATCATGATCACTCCCACTTTTTCGTAATTCCAGAAACTATCCCTGAATAATCACTAATAAGACTCTTTCACCTAAGATGGGAAATTTGTACTAAAATTTTAACTAGAAGTCTGATAATGTAGAGAACCTAGGCCTTAGATCAGGTAGAATTTTCTAAGTCCTGCCAGACTGATATCAGAATAATAGGCTGCTTTGGGGAAAATCAAATGAGAATTTCAGGATTCTAAGACAAAGCTTAGAAGGTTTTCATTTCATAACTATCCTTTTTCTTTTTTGCATAAAATAGAATATGCTGTCTTTAAAATAATAGTATAAGTCATAGTTTTCTAATATATGAGACATTGTTTTGTGAGATGCTGAGATTTCATTCTTAGGAGTTTTACTGGGCATTTATGGTAATATTAGAAACATGTAAAAATATGCTTAAAGGCCTTTGTAAGTCTTTATAAGTTATATTGTATAAAATTAAAATGTAGAAGAAACCATTCACCTACCTCTTCTGTGATGGGTTGTGTTGTAATTGTATTTTATGTGTCACTTAAAGTATTTATAGTAACTTTTAATTTTGTATTTTAAAAATTAGCTAGGAATGAAATTTTAGTATCCATTTTAGCTTTTTGAATATTTATGTAGTACCTACCATATTAATATTGCTGAAATATCTAGATCCAATGAGAGGAAATGTTTTCATATGAATACCTTATTTAAGAACATTTTCTAATATTTATTTATTTTGAGGAACAAAGACAGAGCACAAGTGGGGGAGGGGTAGAGAAAGGGAGACAGAATCCGAAGCAGGCTCCAGACTCTGAGCTGTCAGTACTGAGCCTGACTGGGGCTTGAACCCAAGAACCGTGAGATCACGACCTGAGGTGAAGTTGGACACTTATGCCACCCAGGCATCCCTGAATACCTTAATTGTAAAATATTTCACAGTATTCTTTTTAAGACTTTTGCATTCTATACAATTGAAACAAAAACGACTGTGACTATAAGGACGACTGATTGCATTTTGTTTGTGATATGGCAGAAAGCATGTTTGCTCTCAGGAAAACATGGATTTAAGAATGTAAAATACTTGAACTTAGTGGGTATTTGGTATATATTAGTTTAAATTGTAATCCTGGACTATTAAGAGATGTATCTGAAATATTAGTTTTCATTATGATTTAAAATTCCCTGTGGGAAATGTATTCTCACAGAGCAGTTCATTTGGATGAATGATAGCATGGAGAAAAGACACCTTTTTTTTTTTTTTTTTTTAAGTTTATTTTGAGAGAGAGAAAAGGTGCCAGTGGGGGAGAGGCAGAGGAAAAGGAGAGAGCTAGAATCCTAAGCAGGCTGTGGGCTGTCAGGAGTCTGAGGTCTTGACTTGAACAGAAGTTAGAAGCTTAACCAACTGAGCCATCTAGGCACCCCACAAAAAGACAACCTTTAACATCAATAGCTAATGTTACAAGGATCCTCTCTTACAGAAACGTCAAGCCTTTGGGCTGTTTTCTTGATTGTATCAGTTTAGTCAGTCATCCAGTTAAAAAGATTTTTGACAAAATTGTCTTTGATATATAAATTCAAACTTGGCGTAAAAGTCAGACTTATTTTGTGTCTAGGACAAAATTGATCAGAGGAAAAAGCAGTATTTTTTGTCTTTTGATTCTATTTCTCTAGGCATTTTCTCCTTGAATAGCTTTAGTGCTGGCTTGCTTGCTTGCTTGATTGATTGGGGTTTTCCGAATATCTAGATCGGCCTCTGTGTTCTTTTCCTTGGGATGAAATTTATAATGATTATTACTTTATGGCAAATAAATACTTGTGCCAGGAATAATGAGAATATGGCCATTGGTGGTTTTCACTTAGTCCCAACATGGAGTTGGGATTTGAATCAAAGTAGGGTCTTTGGAATAATTGCAAGAGCTCAACGCAAAAACATTCATGACAAAACGTAAGAGCTGGTTAAGAGCTCAGAGTGTGAATTCAGCTGGGTCTGGGTTTGGTTCCATCAGTTACTTCCTACTGACTTTGTGTCAGTCATTTTGTGCCTCCTCTATAAAAATGAGGCTAAGAATACCTGCTTTGAAGGTTTGTGCGGATTCACTGAGATTGGTTATATAACGCAGGTCACTTCATGTGGCGTCTCGCTCTGTGTAAATACTCTATAGATGATAGTTGCTAATGCTGTTATTCTGGTCTCAGTGCTGAAATTCAGCCTAAGTTACTTTTCCCCCTTATGAGAGGAACCTTGCCTCTTGCCAGAATAAGATGTCACCCATTTTGCATATTGTACCAAAGGTATCTATCCATTATTTGATTAAAAAAATTAAAAACATTTATCTTGATGTATAAATGTGCATTATTGCATAGTAGGTATTTTACTTACTCATTATCAAAAGAAAATACCCCTTAACCTCTCAACGTGTATCACTTGACATTAAACTCAATGGGGTAGTATTAGTGAACTACATACAGTGTTTATATCATGGAAACCCATTTCTAAATGCAGTTACCCATGAGTGAAAAAGTGTTTGTAGCCATCTGTTCCACATTTAATTTCATTTAAAACTAATGTCTCTTTAGCTCTATGCTGGTCTAAAATAAATAATTCACATTTGATATTTCAGACACTGTATTATTTATGTAAATTTCTTCCTAAAAGACTCACCTAAGACTTTTTTTTTTCAAAAATAAAATTGATGTTTATTCAGTAAAGTACCTGCAAAGAGTAGTAGGTTAAATATTAAAGTCCCATTTTTTCATGATTTGCACTGTCTCTACTTTGTTCTTTCTGTGCCTCTATAGAGTTGCTTACTTGGTAAACTATCTACCACTTACTTCTTCAAAGGTGTAAAATAGTAGCCAAGTCTGTGATACTCTGTTTATAACATCTTCATTTCCCCCTCTTTCTTTCTTTTTTTTTTTTTTAAGAGTGAGGGATTTTTAATGTTTATTTATTTTTAAGAGGCAGAGAGACAGAGTGCAAGTGGGAGAGGGCCAGAGAGAGAGGGAAACACAGAATCTGAAGCAGGCTCCAGACTCTGAGCTGTCAGCACAGAGCCCCATGCAGGGCTTAAACTCACGAGCTATGAGATCATGACCTGAGCCAAAGTTGGACACTTAGCTGACTGAGCCACCCAGGCATCCCTATTTTTCCCCCTTTCACTGAGACTCAGATTTGATAGAGATCCAAATCAAGCCCTGTCAAATGGCCTCTTTGGCTATAAGGTTTTAAAGGTGCTGCCCTAATTCACAAGCTTGAGACTTTTGACTTTGGTATGAAATAGGAGAGTATATATTTTTACCGCGAGAAGAGAAAAACCCAGCCTCCTGATTTTACTTGTTCTTCAGGAATAATATAGCCTAGTAGTTTCTCACAAGCTAGCTTTAGGTTTTCCTTTGCAGTTGTGTGTGCGTTTTTGTTATATTCTAATTCAGAATATGAACTGTGCACTTACTGTTTGATTTACTGATTATTACCCATTCTGTTCTGTACATTGATTTAGTATGTGGCAATGAGTTAGTTGTATTACTTGATGTTGAAAAAGGATCAAATAGTTGTTCAAAGGAGATGCCTGCAGTCTGTTTGAGTTAGCTACTTAGGCTTCTAACATGTGAAAGAGTGGGGAGAAAGTACAGAAGGAAAGTAAAATTTGTTTTCAGTGTTTTAGAAGATGCCAAAAATTATGCAGTAAGGTCTTCCTGGATTGAAATGGTCATCTGATATTTAGTGAGCAGATGTATAAAACCTGGGATTTTCTTTTAAAAATCAAGGGAGGTGGCACCCTCAGATGCTCATGTTTTATTGATAAAAATTTATTTCCCTTTAAGAATGATTTCATGATGAAACTATGTATTATTGAATATAAGTAGAAATAATAAGCAGGATGTATAAACGTCTAGGGTACTCACATTTTGAGGGGATTGTAGAATTAGAAAGTTAAGTGAAATAATCAAGCTAGGAATCAAATGAGCTCTTTTTATCTACTGTTTGTTTCATGTTTCACAGTTAAAAAGTATGTTTTCAGTGTAAATAACAACATGTAAGATAAGGCTGATATTTATTTAGTTTCTTTAACATAAATTGACTTTTCCAAACTTTAGACATCCACACTTAATGTAAAAAAATTAACGCTCAGAATGAGATCATGCTACCGTCGTTCTCTGATGAATGTTACCTTTTGTTTTAGCAGCTCAGTTGGCTCTAATCCATGGAAAAGTTTTTATTTCCCATCAGCTTCTTCCAAGGTAGAAGCCAAACCAAAGTTAAAGAAGCATTTTCCAGCAGACAAGTCTCTACAGATAGTCCCAACAGTCAAAGAGCATGCACTTGTGCTTTCCCTCCTTGTCTCTGTCTCTCTCTTTTTCTCGCTTTCTTTTATGGAAATATGAGGTCAAGGAAATGATCCTGAGATACTGATAATGAAAGTGGCTTTCGTGTCAATAAAGGTGTTCCTTATTTAATCCTTCCTAGTCACATTATGACCTCAAAGTTTAAGTTTGCTTACTCCTTCAGAGTATGTTCACTGCAGAATGATCGAAGGAGGGCCACTCTCTCCCTCTGTTAGTATCTTCCAGGGCTTTTGATCTACAACCTTTCCTTACCTCGGGTGTATTTGGCTAGCATGTGATTTTTGAGGAAGGAGGGAACATAAACAATTATGACTTAATTTTTTTGAAATGGCTGTTAAAATCTTGGCCTTAAAAGACCTGCCAGTTCAGAACTTTTTCACAGGAGAAATGTGAAGAACTCAGCATTGAGTGTAGAGCGCGTATAAGAGATGGTGCCAGTTGGACCACTTGCCCTTCACATACCTACTAGACCCAGACCTTTTCCTTGCCTGGTGATCGACCATACGAACAGTAGGATCCACGTAATTGCATGTGAGTCAACAGCTTACGTGGCATGCCCACTGGGTGCCAAACAGCATCTCGGGTACTTTTCCAGGCTTCCAGCACAAAGCCAAAAAGACTGGGAAGAGTATATTCTGCTCCCTCACCTCCTCCCCCAACCACTTGTGCTCCCACCCAGGCTTACTCCAGTTGAAATCTCTAAACCAAGAAGCAGAGCCAGATATATTCTTAAACAACTCTATGTTCCTGGTTAACAGTCCCTCTTTTAACATTGCTGAGAGGTTCAGGGAACATTGTAGTTTTGCTCTGACTTCTCAGTCTACATAGAAGATGTGTTTTTCTCCCAAGGATAGAACCATCTGGAAACCTTTGCATGCTCCAGACTCTCTCACACACAGCTGGCTTTTACTTTCTGATTAGCACCTTGGATAAATTTTAAAACATGATTTATAAAAACAAAATAATCTCGCTTACTTAGTAATTTCTTACTCAGAGTTAGAATGGAGTGCTTTCATTTCATGAATGTCCCCCTTAGGTTTCGGATTCAAGAATAATTTTTCCCTCTAAATGACATTCCCAGTGATCTCTGTTGCCTAAAAAAAATGCTATTTGATGTATGTTGGTTACAATTAGCAGGTTTCCATATATGGTATATTTTTCATGTTGCTGTGTCTTTTCTCTTATAATAGCCAGTTGGTAAAAGAGTAAGTGTTACTTTTAAGTCTTGTAATCTTTGTCCACAAATGTCGAGTTCCAGTGGTGATGTGGTTGAGTTCATAACTTTTTTTTTGGTACAGAATTTCATATTTCTTATGTATTTTATTTCTTATTATTTCCAAATAACTCCAAACAGAGTAATCTCCAAATAACTCTAATATGTTCTCTTTGAGTTTCTGGTTGATTCTTATTCGTAGCACTGAAGTTAAAAGCTATGATAGTCTGCTATAACTTAGGGACCTTCTTCTGTTCGTTTGACCTTTTACCTTTCGAGTATAATGAATTTAAATGTCTGAAACTTTTCTTGCATAAGTGGTAGTCCTCACACATAGCAAGTGAATATTCTGTGTGGATTTAAGTTTTACAGATTAACAACATATGAAGGTGGTACTAAGTGCCCAAATGCTGTTGCTTTAGAACTTCATACATAAATTCTGTGTGTTGTTCTAGGAAATGGAAAATGGATGGTCAGCCTTAGCTTGTAGTATATTTTGACAGCATGAATGAGTCAACCAAGCAATTTTCCAGACTGTTTAATAGTACAAAGGAAAGGGCTTCTAAGGAAGTTATTCTTATGACTAGCTGAAAATATTTTTCTGAGTAACCGTTCTAGAGAAAAACAGGTCATCGTTGGAAGAAAAATGATTATCTCAAGTTACAAACATTCTGAAAGTGATCTGATCCCTAAAGTGTGTTTATCTTATGGCAGAACTCCTTAAAAGGGTAGTGCTTCACATATTTCCAATTATTTAGTGAATATTGTTTTGTAGCTCAACAAGAAATTATGTGACGCCAATATGTGTTTTAGCTCAACCATCATGGCAGAACATTGGCCATTCTATATCTTAAACTGTTGGGTTTTTTTATTCTGGTAGCAGAAATAACACTGCATCATCATAAACTTAAAGATCAAATGTTTCAGGTTCATAAAATTACTGCAAATTTATTCCATCATGTGGTTTTAAACTATATTTGAATGAAAATAGGGCTTGGTCTGTGGAAAAATCACTCTTCTAAGTGGTTTGAAAAGATGCATTGTCCAGCAGCACCTCTTCACCCGGTGACAGTGCTCACTGTGAGCTTGATGGATTCCAACCACGAGGTTTATCATTACTGCGTAGATCTTTGAAGGGACAGGCTGCAAATCTGGTTCCTAAGCCATGACTAGCTCTTATGTCAATTTGAAGACTAGAAATAAAATCAATACAGATTAAAAAATAAAAGACACTCTACAGTCATTCACAGACTGCAGCCAGCTTTCAAATTGTACTATACTGGCTAGTTAAGTACCCTTGATTATTATGATTTTTTCAATAGGAGGTTAATGTTTAAAATTTGGCATTTAACCTACTAATCTCATTTTTATGTGTACTGTTGGATGTGTTTCTAGTATTTTTGAAGTAACTTGAAAGAAAATTGATATTTACCTTTGGTTCCACTTAGGGTAAATTTTGACCAGAGTAACTATGTAAAGGCAAATCACTGTGTAGTCAAGACTCCACTGCAAGGGAAGCTTTATAAAAATTTTAAGAATGAAAACCTCAGGTGTGGTAGGTTTTTCCTGGAAAACCTGACTATTTTTGTTCCCTAAATTAGGGTTTTTTTTTTTTTCATTTTAAAGGATTGTTCGTGTAATGTTCAAGAGTTTTGCTTGATATTTAGAGATAAATTTCTTTGTCACTTTCACTATTGAACTCCAGTGATGCCTAGATTCTTAGGATTGCAGTTTAGAAGAGTCTTTAGAAACAATGTGATACAATCTATTTGTTTTGCTGATTTGAAAGGCGATGAGCCATCAGTGAGGTTAGGGCTCCGTTACAGTCACAAAGATCCTAAGCTCATCAGGAAACTTTAAATATGACTAGTTAATAGGTCATAGCAAAAACTGGAATATCTTGCTTTTGTTTCTTGAAAATCATGGCATTACTGACACACCTGATTGATGAAAACTGCTATTAAGGTCAAGTCACTGCTTTTTACTGCTATTAAACTCTTCTGATGCCTTGATTACTGGTTGGCATTAAAGGTTTACAGTATTTGCTGTTTAATAGCAGGATCTTAAAAAAAAAAAGTATGTACGTATATACCCAAGTTTGTTATAAAACTAATAAAAGTATATCCAGGGCACAGTTTAAAATGATAATAACATATATAGTACCTTGTACTTTAAATTCTACATAGCCAGTTGATTCTTCCAGATGCATTTGTTTGTTTGCTAAACTCTTGCATCTGTAGCCAACCTGTGGGTACAGTTGACAGGTGAATTTAATTCTTTCTCTGTGCTCTTACTCCTAAGAGGCCCTCATTATACAATGATTATCAAAAGAGACATATTCCATGAAACAATGAACTTTGCTCTCTACTTTTCCCTAGCGTTCTACGTATCATAGAATAATGACATTTTACCTGATTTTACAGTTCATTTGTTCATGTTTCTTTTTTCCCCCACTAGCTTATAAGCTCCTTAAGCATGTGAAGCTTACATTAATCACCTATGTGTGTATGGTGTTCTGAATATCCTTGGCATTTATTAAAGGTTTCATGAACTGAAAGCAATGTTTCTTCCTGACCATGACCAATAATTGTGAGCAGATTTTATGTGCTTTTAAATTCAGCTTCAGAGCATTTTTTCCCCCTGCAATGGGACGTTTGTTGGATAGCAACATATACACTGTTTCTCCAAGGAATCCTTCATTTATGGTGGGACTCAAACAGTTAAGTTGCTCTGGCACTATAATGGATTGTTTGTGTTCTCTTGATGTAAATTTCTGAAACAGGCCTTTATTTGTCCTCATGCCATGTTTTGTATGTTATCTCGTGCAAGCAGAACATACGGAACTGCTCAGGCTTCCTGAAACAGGGTTGTAGGTACAGCCCATGTCTCTAGTGGGGAATGATGATTGGGGCAGTGGCAAAATACAGTTATTTTTCTAACAATATTGACTCTCTGTTAGTAAAAGTGTTAAGCTTATGTAGAATATTTACCTTTCACAAGTTGGCCAGGGGGAAGTGGTATTACCAGGATAGCAACGTTATCAGTGTTTTGATTTTTCTTTCTTTTTTTTTCTTTTTTAACTCTACTGAGAATATTGAGAAGAGTCTTGATTAGCGTCCATGCTTATTGTAAGAGGAACCTACTGGGAACCAGACTGCAGCCATAGCAACTATAATTATTGTTATTTTATTTTGGAACTCAAAGTAGCAAAGATTCATGTTTTTTAATAGGGAGATCCCTGTATCTCTGTTGCACTTAAGTTTTGACACTAATTTTAGAAGGAAACAAAAAGTTTTGTCTTCCAACTGTTGAAAACTTTACAGTGTTATAAATCTTCAACTTGACCATCTAAACTTCTGAAAAGTATAAATGCCTAGGCCCTGCCTCTTGTTAACCTGCTCGTTACTTTTTCCTTCCAGTAGTTATTTTAGGAGCTGTATTATCTCAGCTGTTTTAGAAAGAAATAAAAAGTTCTACAGGGGTCAGATATGATCCAGAATATGTGTTGATACCAGTACTCCTAGCAATTAAGTGTTAAGAAGAAACCTATATTTATCCACTTTGAAGAAGGTCATCAGGGGGGATTAAAAATTTAGTACTTTAGGCTCATTAAGGGTTAGAGTGGAGTAATTATGTAGCTGTTAACAAATGCTTCAGTCTCCACTTGAACATTAAGATATATTACTCCTTGAGACTTATTGGCGCTCTTCAAGGAGCTTCACAATTTGTAGATGTCATCTACTTTGAGAATAAATTCTGCTGATCCATTGTTTTAAATTTGGCATGCTTTTTTTACAGAGTGTGTTTTCAGAAAAGGTAAGGTCTTGAAAATAAACTTAAAGAGATATGGGCTCTATGAAGTTTCTCCCCTTGGCATGAAGCAATACTTACTGTAGGGAACAGTAAGCCTCTTCATAGATTGCTCAAAAGAGAGGAGTTTAGAGACGAACTTCGTGCTGCATTTATTTTGTTTGCTGATAATTATGAGGCTAGTCGAATTTTCTAATTTTGTAAGTTGGGAAATAATTAAAATGTTCAGGAGATAGCAGATTGAGCCCGGTGTACCATTCTTCATCATGAAAATTGTAAGGAGTTTTATATCAGTAACTCTATGTATCTATTATTTCAGGTTGTGCTTCCTATTTGTATAGCTGGGCAGTAGCATGTTAACTTCAAAACATATTAATTTCAAAATGTTAATTTCCGCTTCTCTTTCAAACTAAATAGAAGAGATAGTGATACTTGTTTTCTCTTGACTTTTTTGTTTTGTTTCGTTTGTTTGTTTAATCTGGACAGATCACTTTTCACCTAAGGCAGTCTTTTAATCACTAACCCAAAGCCTAGTCACTGTAGTATGATTCTAATAAGTTATGTAATATTACTATTGTATATAAATATGAAAACTCATACATTACTTACAAGGTTATTTTACTGCATGCAAATGCAGTGACAATAGACACACCTTAGAATTCTACCATACTCCTAGCATAGACCTTGGTAGTTAGTTACCTCCATGTTCCCTGTCTAGAAGCTTTTAAAAGCAGAGGTTGTGCCTTTTTCATCTATGAATCTTTGGTGCCTGCCCATGGGCCTAACACGTGGTAAACTTCCAATAAATATTATTTTGCTTTGCTGTTACTAAAATGGGACAAAATGTGGAACACCAGTTGAAACCATCCTGATCCATGCCATAATCTTTACCTTACCTCCAAACTTTACAGAGAAACTATTAAACTAATTGTAAGTGTTACAGTTATAAATTAGAGCATACATTTATTCACAATCACCTCTGTGAAAGTCCTCTTTCATTCAAGGAAATGAAAGTTAGCATTGTGTACAGAACACTAGAATTCTTTTACTTGAATATTCACTTCTCAACTAATTGTTATATTAAAAGATAAAAATATACACCTAGACTCATCTGAGCGTGATAACTGTACTGGAAAAAAATGGCAGTTTAGTTAAGTAACAATATTGGTTGAGATATTTTATGTACTAGAAAACAGTGTTGTTGATTGATTTTTTTGTTTTAATCATTTATTCTGTGGCTTCCCCCCCCCCCCCCCAATGGCACTAGACTGAAAAAGTGATAATTTTCTGACATGGTTAAGCATTATGAGTAAAAAATCAATAGTTAAATTGACCCAATAAAAGATGTTTGGGACTTAATATTGAGACAAGAACATCAGAAAACAAAGTATGTAGAATCTAACAAGGCTCAGAAGCATCTTTTGCATTTGTTTTGCATATGTATTAAATAGCATAGCATGGTGCTTATGAATTGCATTTTTTCTATGGAGTCTATTTAAGCCGAGATTTTGTTAACTAATAGAAAGGATGCAGGTTCCTGAGAGCCAGACTCATTAACAGGTTAGCAACAGACTTGCCACATGCCAAAAATGGAGACATCTGGTTCAAGGTTGCTAGACCTCTAAAGAAATTTGTATATATGATTTAGCTTTTTTTTTTTTTTAGCTTTGCTGATCATCACTTGCTTCTCCTCAGGATTTTGTTTGCATTCTATGTGAAAAATAGATTTTATATATCTTTAAATTTTACCTAGATATGTTTATTTATTGGACACTTGTTAAATGATAAAGAGACTTCATAAGGAGATAGGATCAATATATTAATATTAATTCTAACTCCCTTTTATAAACATGTAAAATTCATCTATGCTTATTCATTCAGTGCTATTGTTAAATGAGTAACTCAAAGGAATTTTTTTAAAGCAATGGTGTAAATACATATTAATCATTTGAACTCCTTTTTATGTCCATATATCTGCATACTCTTTAAATTTTTTAATGTTTATGTTAGAGAGAGAGAGAGAGAGAGAGAAACAAACAGCACGAGCGGGGAGGGGCAGAGAGAGAAGGAGACACAGAATCTGAAGCAGGCTCCAGGCTCTGAGCTGTCAGCACAGGGCCTGATGCAGGGCTCAAACTCATGAACCACAAGATCATGACCTTAGCCAAAGTTGGACACTTAGCCCACTGAGCCTTTCAGGCACCCCCGCGTATTCTTTATACATAGGACATACATATATATAAATCTAGTTTTATGATTGGCTTTTCTTCTCTCCTTTTTTCTGATCAGTATCATTCAATATGTTTTATATGGCAGGAACACCATAAAACATAGGGTATGCAAAAGTAATCCCCTTTTTTTTAGTTGCATTGTCTGTTGCTGACCCACATCAAGTAATTTCCTTCCACTGTGTTTTCATTTTTAACTTCTCCAGTTTGAAATAAATCTCCTTATGTGTTACCTGAGGGAGGAGTAATTTAAGAGGAAATCACTTACTAATCACAGTTCATTAATCACATAGAATACTTTTTTAAGTGTCAACTCATAATTCATAGAAAATGTATGTTTCCTTGTGGAATCTTGATGAATTACTGTTTGTCCTCATTGCCTTTGATTCATTATATTATACTCTTTAGACGTTCATGAATTTCACATACAGATTGGCTGTTACTCATGTACAGAGTCCTGTAAACAGAGATAGCAGGTGTACCTTTTCCTTGATTTGCTTGTTATCCTCTTGATCATATAATCAGCCTATTCATTTATTCCTCTGTCTGAAGAGCTTGTTGAAGGCTATGGCCAGTGATATGCTGCAGCTGGCTCACATAAGACTTCTTTCCAACTCCATGTTAAGTGATGTCACGTTGGCAGCTTTAAACTGGCCATGATAGGAGTATTTACACCATGGCAATTGGCAAATGCTGCAACTCAGGGTCCTTCCCTCTCCAGAGAGCCACTTAGACCCTTAGCAGCATCCACTGTTTATAGTGTCATCTCTTCTTTTTTAAATCATTTGACCATGTGGGACAGCCATGTCAAATTTTATTTCCAAATATTTTTCCCCACATTTTTTGAGACACTCAGCACATTGCTCAATATACCACTTGCTGAGTGACTGAACAACTTACTTAGGCCTTCCGTGTCCCAGTGTCTTGATCTCTGTGCTAGGGATAATGATAGTACCTACCTCAGGGTTGATGTGAGGTTTAATGAGAAATACATTTATCTCAGTATATTAGCAAAATGCCTGATGCGCAGTGAGCACTCCAGTAGTGCTACCTGTACCTGTCTCCTGTACCTTAACTAATAGACATTAATTGATCTCATACTAAATACTCAGCCTTTTGTTGAGTCCCGTGGGTTATTGACTGAAGCCCAATGCCTGTAACATTGAGTATTAGTGATAGTGCAAAAGACTTCCTCTTTTGGTATTCCAACTTAATGTCTTTTGTCCTTTCTGTCTTTTGGCTTAGAATTTTTTTCCTCCCCTAAAATAAACTTTTTTCCTATTTAGATTTAGATTAGGTATTACTTCTACTAGGAAGCTTCTCCTCACCCCAGCCTTGGCCACATTTTGTCCTGTCTCCTGGGTATGCCCCATTCATCTCTCTCAACTGTCTTCATTCACCACATGAATTGTAATTATGTACCTCTCTCCCTCTCTCAGTCTGAGTGCATGGCTTGTGACTTACCACCTTTGTGTTCTTACTATTTAGTGAAATACTGGATATGCAGTATACACCGACTAGAAATACATATTGAATGGTTATTGACTGAAGAAATAAGACAGACTTTGCTCATAAATACCTTATTACTTGGTTGAAGAGGTAATACATATACATGTGAAATGAAGGTGAACAAGAAAGCATTTTAATAATTGTGTCTATATTTTTAGATTTTTTAAGTTTATAATTTATTTTCAGATATAGATGATTTTTGGAAGTAGGTTAAGTCAGTTAACAGTTTTTCTGTTACAGATATAAATAAATTAATTGTTAGGTCAGCCAGATCAGATGGAAAGAAGCAAAGTCTAGTTTGTCAAGTAGGTTTTGGGGATTTGATTCAAAAATAGAACACAAGGTTCAGTTATTCTTCCAGATAGTAACTCCTTCTCTTTTGTTTCCTGTTTGTGGTGGCGTGGTTTTGTTTTGTTTTGTTTTAGCTTTTAAAAATTATTAAGGCAATTTTCAAACATATACAAAATTAGAGAAAATAGAAAATCAGAATTTTGTATGCATGTATCCGTATGTGCATCAGTCAACATTTTGCCCATCTTATTTTGTTTATTACCTCTCACATACCTTTTATTCCTGATGTATTTTAAAACAAACTCAGAGATCCTATCAGTTTGTCTATACTTTCTTCAGTATGTATCTGTAACAGATTAGAACTTGTTTTAAATGTATAATGCTATTTCCAAATCTACCAAAACTGACAGTAATTTCATTATATTACTTAGTACCCATGTTGCGTTTAATTTTCCCCTGTTGTCAGAGCAAGATCTATCTTTACAGGTGAAGTGATCGTGAGCATCTAAACAGGATTTACACATTCCACTTAGATGTTATTTCTTTTAGGATTCTTTTAGTCTGTGATAGTTTCTGACAGTTTTTTCTTCCCATGCCTTTATTTGTTGAAAAATTCAGTCACTGTCCTGAAGAAGATTTGAGATTCTGAATTTAGCTCATTGTTTTCCTGTATGTTTACCGTGTTCTTCCATCTCCCTGATTTTCTGGAGACTGGAAATAAAAGCTAGAATGGATTTCAGCCGTAATACTATTTATTATTTGGTGTGAATACCTCCTGGATGGTGCTGTGTACTTTCAATTGCATCTCACCAAGGGAGCATAATTTCTTTTGTACTCACTTTTAATGATCTGTCAATAAGTTCAGACCAGCCTAGGTCAGTCCTATAAAGGTCTCCATAGACTTAGATCAGTGTTTTACCTCATTGTTGATTATTTCACAGCTTCATGATTTTTTTAAGGATTGACAAATGGTGACCTTTAATTATATCATTCCTGCTACATTCATTGCCTGTCATTTTTCTATAGAGAACTTTTTCGTAGTAACTAATTGGCACCTTCATCATACGATTTATATTAGAAAGATAGAGAAGAAAATGCATGAATTTTATTTATCTGTTCCAGAATATAATTTCTTAATATAAGACCTCAATGTAGTTATAGATGCATTCAAAATATTCTAACACGTTTTGATAAAATTTCCCTTGGAGATATTCTTTGTATTATTTTTCTTAATCCTCCTTTGTTGATTATTACATTTTGAGAATATTCCGTCTTGTGTGGTGACAGGAAGTCTCTTGTCCTTCCTGTTTTGTTTGCCACCATATACCTCTCTATGATTGAATTTTCCCACTTAGAAGATATTAATGGAGCGTCTTTTTTAGGGGGGAAGACAGGTAAGCACTGTGCGAGTCTCTGGGCATATGGACCCGAGCCTTGCCTTTTTCATAGAGTTATATATAGTTTGGATTTGTTTTCTGCTTATACTATGATGTGATTAAAAAATCATGTATATGAATCTAGTTTTGGTTACTATCATATTTGATGTCCTATATTATAAATATTAACCAAGAATGTTTTGACTTGAGAGTTCCTGGGCCTAGAGTCTGAAATAGGCACAATAAAGAGGTTTAAGTTGTTGGTGCTGACCCAAAGAAAAATGAGGTGTCTCTATATAGGGAATTGTATGTGACAAGCAAGGAAGTTTTAATTTTTGTTATTTGAAAAAGTAAGAAGAGGGAACAATGGGGATCCCCCCACAAGACTGAAAGTAAATGGTAAGATCTTGTGCTGTTTTAACTTGAGCAAATATATTTGAACTTTGACTTTTATTTTCAGAAAGTGAGGGTGACATTTTAGGGATGTCTTTATTTCCTATAATTAAAGTGTGTTTTGTCATCTTTGTTTTAAAGATGTTTTTGGATTTTAGAGAATGGACAGTTTCTAAGGCCTTGTGAACCTCTCGTATGAATAGCCAGTGTCAGTAGGACTAGTAAGATTCTGCTTTCTCTCTGCGATTCTATGACTGTGAGATAATATAATATTGAATTCACCAAAAAATGGATTATGTAAATCTGAGGTTATGATTAATATTTTGTTAGGCATGCCACATTAGCTTGTAAAGTTTGGGTATATTACTTCAATAATCATTGCAATTCTAAAACTCTTCTCAGATGTTTTCTCTGGGATAGAAACTACTCCTGTTCAGAAAGTATGTAGCTATATAGCTATTATGATTATTTTAAATTAGGGTAAAATCAGATTCTTATCATGTAATTAAAATAATTGTTTGCAATTGAAAATCAGTAGCTGGAAGAACTTTACATTCTGTATTTAAGTCTATGCTGACATGTTTTATGATGCTGGGGAGAAGTGCTGGGAAGCAAGAGAATTTTAAAAGAAGTGGCCTTATGTTTGCTTTGCTAGCACTTATCAGGAAATTTGAAAGGAGACAAAAAGCTAAGCCCTTTAATTGTGGTGTCTGGTAACTGAGGATTAGACCGAATTTAGCTTTGAAGATCAACAAATGGGCATTTATATTATGTCAATTGAAAGAATAGTTGTATTTTTGGCTTGAGGAGCTGGCTTATTCTGAATAGCACAAAAGTTGACCCAAAAACGTTGGCTGATATCTAAATATTGACTATTTTAATCTGTTGAAAACGGAAGGCTAGCATCAAGGATACAGTAGTAAAATTCTAAAAGGAGTTGTTGAAAAGTAAATGTTACGCAACATGAAAAGAATACCAGGGGAAAAACTGACAGAGTAGAATAACAGGAAGATTAGTCACTTCTGGAAGGGAAAAAAAAGGTGGAGAGAGGGGGAAGAAATATTTTAAACAGGAATGCAGAACTGGAAGTGCTAGTGCTAAGAGACAGATAGGAGCTAATTTAGGAGTGAAACTGGGCCTAAAAAGGAAGAATCCTGGTTGCATTTCATCATGCAATGTAAAGTTTATATGAACCAATAAAAATAAAAACAGGGACCATGTTCTGCTGGGCAGTGAGAGAACCCTGTAAAAATAAAAGAGTGATGTTTACTTCTTAGCCGATTTGACTTGGCTGAGGGCCGCCAGCAATGTCAGACACGCATAAGGAAAATGTGTTTCTTTGAAAACACACTTAACGCCCCACTGTTTTCAGAGGTTGGATACAATAAAAGCATCCTGGACATATCAAAATACGTATGTTATTTGGCTTGAAATAATTCTCACTCACACATGTCTTTATCTGACAACCAAAGGAGTAGCTGTCTCCTGAGTATTTTAACAATTATTTCTGGAAATCTTCAAAAAATGTAAATGGCAACTCACTGTATATCTTAAAAATATATATAACAATCCATGTAACAGAAAACAAGAAAGTAAATATCACAAGTGTGTGTGGGTGCGCGCGCGCGTGTCCCTCTAGTTTCTACCCAGGTATTAGGGGCATTTGTGGAACAGATTTGGCTGGGCACATTTTCCAGCAGCTAGGAGTGTTCTCATCTGTCAAATGTTAACAATAATATACCTGCCTCAAAGTTGTGCGATGAGGAGTAACTGAATTAGGAGACATAGTCATATACCTAGTAACATGGAGATGCCGTTTTGTTCTTTTAACTTATAATCTTGTTCCCAGGCATGGAACACAGGCTTGTATGATGGATTTCCAGTTAACAATTGAGAAGTTGGATGGTTGCAGGAGAAGCTCTTACTTATGCCCTTGACAACTTAAGCTGTCATTTGATAGGTTACTTATGTATCCATACTTGACAAATGTAAATGGTTTACTTTTCTTGGCCATTGCTTAGTAACTCGAGTAAACAATGAATTGCATAAATGTATTAAAATAAAGTAGATCTCTCTTCCATTATATAAGCATGATATCAGGGCAGAATCCACTTATTCTTCTATCAGGAAAGATATGCTAATATTATTGAAATGTAGAAAATGGCTTAATGTATATCGAAATAAAGATAATCAAATTTAGACACCCAAGACTTCTGTTATTTTATGTAACTATATGTAATATATCATTCTGTGTCATTGAATTAATAGAAATGTGGTATATAATCAGGAAAGCATTTCCTGTTGATTTTATGACAAGTTTCAATTCTTTCATAGCTTACTCATGTGCACGTAACGCACTGAGATAAATTTTAAATCCTGCACAAAATTTGGTGTTGTATGAACACCAAATACTACCAAAAACGCTCCCTTTCCCTCTGTCCTCCTCCTCTCTCTCTCTCCCCTTTCTATCTTTACACACACACACACACACACACACACACACACACACACACACACACAGAGTCCCTGGGCATAACCTGCATAGGAAATGTTTATTTTCCAGACTCTAGAAAACAAATGTTATCTCGAACACTGAATGTCCTTCCTTTTCCTGGTTTGGAAACACTAAGTCATACTGAGTTGCTTGTAGATTTTCTTTAGCTAGCATTTAGGTTTATTTAAAGCATAAAGTTGTGAGGACAGAATGACTCAGGAGTTTGTAATGCACAATTAGAGCTTTTCACTTTTAGGTCACCATTTTATATTTGGCTGACTTTGTATTGGTTAAGGATTGGTAATAGTGCGTTGTTTAGTTTCAGGACAGCCTGGGAGCTCACTACAGCATTACCTAGTTTGACCTTAGTATGGCCTAGAGTTGGTGCTTGTCAATCTCTTTCTTTGCAGATAAAGCCAGATTCCAGAAATTAAATAAAAGAGAGTATACCCAGTAAAGGCTGATGAATAAAAAGCCGCTAATGTATTCATCTGCAAGTATAACTTCTGCTGTTTGGTAGCTTTCTGAAAGTAAAGTCTTAAAATGACCCCAACATATATTTCTCTGTTTTAAATTGCACTGTCATTAACATCAGCAAGAAATTATAATTGTTGCTGCATTAGATATTTTGAACAGTCAGAAAAAAGTATGTATTCAAATATCTATCTTTGTATCTCTAGATACAGAAATATATAGGTATTCAAATATCTGTATATCATATATTTTTCTTTTCTTTTTTTAATGTTTTATTTATTTCTAGGAGAGAGAGACAGCGTGAGCGGGGGGGGGGGGGGGGGGG